>NW_027513006.1:178120-297822 GCF_048772815.1 Callospermophilus lateralis | reverse complement strand
GTTGAATTTGGAACTCTAACTCCAACATAGTTTGTAGTAGCTCTTTGAAACTTGACAAATAAAGGAGTTCTAAGTTTTGTCTCAATGATTTGTTTCCTCTTCAAGTAGCCCTAGGCGCAGACTGTATAAAAGCACTTTCATTGAGAGCGGTTGCCAAGCTTCTAAGAAATAACGAGTTTCCAAAATACCTGCAAATATTTTATCACCCAATCTTGATGTTACTTGGTTGTAATGATCAGTACACAAATCCCACTTGGCTCACCAAATTGTGTTCTTCTAGGTTGAAGCATTCGTCTACAGTAGCAGTTTATATATTTAGGTTTCACTCTGTTGTCTCCTATATAGATAGATGATTTTGGAACTCTAAATCCAACATGGTTTGTAGTAGCTCTTTGAAACTTGAGAAAATAAAGGAGTTCTCAGTTTTGTCTCTATGATTTGTTTCTGATTCAAGTAGCCCTAAGCAGAGACTGTGGAAAAGCACTTTCATTGACAGGGGTTGCCACGCTTCCAAGAAATTACGAGTTTCCAAAATACTAGCAAATATTTTTTCACCCAATCTTGATGTTACGTGGTGGTAATGAGATGTCCACAAATCCCACTTGGCTCACCAAATTTTGTTCTTCTAGGTTGAAGCATTGGTTTACAGTAGCATTTTTATTTTTCGGTTTCTCTCTGTTCTCTACTGTATAGATAGATGAATTTGGAACTCAAAATCCAACATGGTTTGTAGTAACTCTTTGAAACTGGACAAAATAAAGGAGTTCTCAGTTTTGTCTCTATGGTTGTTTCCTCTTCAAGTCGCCCTAAGCACAGAAAGTGGAAAAGAACTTTCATTGAGAAAGGTTGCCAAGCTTCTAAGAAATAACGAGTTTCTGAAATACCAGCAAATATTTTTTCACCCAATTTTGATGATACTGGGTGGTAATGATCAGTACACAAATCCTACTTGGCTCACCAAATTTTGTTCTTCTACGTTGATGCGATCGTCTACAGTAGCAGTTTTTATATTTAGGTTTCCCTCTGTTCTCTCCTCTATAGATAGTTGAATTTGGAACTCTAAATCCAACATGGTTTCTAGTAGCTCTTTGAAACTTGACAAAAAGAAGGAGTTCTCAGTTTTGTCTCAATGGTTTGTTTCCTATTCAGGTAGCCCTATGCACAGACTGTGGAAAAGCACTTTCATTGAGAGGGGTGGCCAAGATTCTAAGAAATAACGAGTTTCCGAAATACCAGCAAATATTTTTTCACCCAACGTTGATGATACTTGGTGGTAATGACAAGTACACAAATCTCACTTGGCTCTGCAAATTTTGTTCTTCTAGGTTGAAGTGTTCGTCTACAGTTGCAGTTTTTATATTTAAGTTTCACTCTGTTCTCTCCTATATCGATAGATGAATTTGAAACTCTAAAACCAACATGGTTTGTAGTAGCTCTTTTAAACTTGAAAAAACAAAGGAGTTCTCTGTTTTGTCTTTATGGTTTGTTTCCTCTTCAAGTAGCCCTAGGCACAGAATGTGGAAAAGCACTTTCATTGAGAGGGGTTGCCAAGCGTCTAAGAAATAACGAGATTCCGAAATACCAGCAAATATTTTTTCACCCAATGTTGATGATACTTGGTGGTAATGATCAGTACACAAATGCCACTTGAGTCACCAAATTTTGTTCTTCTAGGTTGAAGCGTTCGTCTACAGTAGCAGTTTTTATATTTAGGTTCACTCTGTTCTCTCTTATATAAAGAGAAGAATTTGGAACTCTAAATCCAGCATGGTGTGTAATAGCTCTTTGAAACTTGACAAAATAAAGTAGTTCTCAGTTTTGTCTCTATGGTTTGTTTCCTCTTCAAGCAGCCCTAGGCACAGACTGTGGAAAAGCACTCTCATTGAGAGGGGTTGCCAGCTTCTAAGAAATAACGAGTTTCCGAAATACCAGCAGATAATTTTTCACCCAATCTTGATGATACGTGGTGGTAATGAGAGGTACACAAATCCCACTTGTCTCACCAAATTTTGTTCTTCTAGGTAGAAGCGTTCATTTACAGTAGCAGTTGTTATTTTTAGGTTTCACTCTGTTCTCTTCTATATAGATAGAAGAATTTGGAACTCTAAATCCAACATGGTTTGAAGTAGCTTTTGATACTTGAGAAAATAAAGGAGTACTCAGTTTTGTCTCTACGGTTTGTTTCGTCTTCAAGTAGCCCTAGGCACAGACTGCGGAAAAGCACTTTCATTGAGAGGGGTTGCCAAGCTTCTAATAAATAACGAGTTTTCGAAATACCAGCAAATATTTTTTCACCCAATCTTGATGATACTTGTTGATAATGGTCAGTACACAAATCCCACTTGGCTCACAAAATTTTGTTCTTCTAGGTTGAAGCGTTCGTCTACAGCAGCACTATTTATATTTAGGTTTCCCTCTGTTCTCTCCTATATAGATAAATGAATTTGGAACTCTAAATCCAACATGGTTTGTAGTAGCTCTTTGCAACTGGACAACATAAAGGAGTTCTCAGTTTTGTCTCTATGGTTTCTTTCCTCTTCAAGTCGCCCTAGGCACAGAAAGTGGAAAAGCACTTTAATTGAGAAAGGTTGCCAAGCTTCTAAGAAATAACGTGTTTTTGAAATACCAGCAAATATTTTTTCACCCAATTTTGATGATACTTGGTGGTAATGATTAGTACACATATCCCAGTTGGCTCAACAAATTTTGTTCTTCTAGGTTGAAGCGTTCGTCTACAGTAGCAGTTTTTATATTTAGGTTTCACTCAGTTCTCTCCTATATAGGTAGATGAATTTGGAACTCTAAATCCAACATGGTTTGTAGTAGCTCTTTGAAACTTGACAAAATAACGGAGTTCTCAGTTTTAATCCCATGGTTTGTTTCCTCTTCAAGTAGCCCTAAGCAGAGACTGTGGAAAAGCACTTTCATTGAAAGGGGTTTCAAAGCTTCCAAGAAATAACGAGTTTCTGAAATACCAGCAAATATTTTGTCACCCAATCTTGATGATACGTGGTGGTAATGACAAGTACACAAATCCCACTTGGCTCAACAAATTTTTTTCTTCTAGGTTTAAGCGTTCGTCTACAGTAGCAGTTTTTATATGTAGGTTTTACTCTGTTCTCTCCTATATAGATTGATGAATTTGGAACTCTAAATCCAAAATGGTTTGTAGTAGCTCTTTGAAACTTTACAAAATAAAGGAGTTCTCAGTTTTGTCTCAATAATTTGTTTCCTCTTCAAGTAGCCCTAGGCACAGAGTGTGGAAAAGCACTCTCATTGAGAGGGGTTGCCAAGCTTCTAAGAAATAACGAGTTTCCGAAATACCAGCAAATATTTTTTCACCCAATCTTGATGATACTTGGTGGTAATGATCACTACACAAATCCCACTTGACTCACCAAATTTTGTTCTTCTAGGTTGAAGCGTTCGTTTACAGTAGCAGTTTTTATTTTTAGGTTTCCCTCTTTTCTCTTCCATATAGATAGATGAATTTGGACTCTAAATCCAACATGGTTTGTAGTAGCTCTTTGAAACTTGACAAAATAAAGGAGTTCTCAGTTTTGTCTCTATGGTTTGTTTCCTCTTCAAGTAGCCCTAGGCACAGACTGTGGAAAAGCACTTTCATAGAAAGGGGTTGCCAAGCTTCCATGAAATTACGAGTTTCCGAAATACCAGCAAATATTTTTTCACCCACTGTTGATCATACGTGGTGGTAATGATCACTACACAAATCCCACATGGCTCACCAAATTTTGTTCTTCTAGGTTGAAGCGTTCGTCTACAGAAGCAGTTTTTTATTTAGGTTTCACTCTGTTCTCTACTATATAGATAGATGAATTTGGAAATCTAACTCCAACATAGTTTGTAGTAGCTCTTTGAAACTTGATAAAATAAAGGAGTTCTCAGTTTTGTCTCAATGGTTTGTTTCCTCTTCAATAGCCCTAGGCGCAGACTGTATAAAAGCACTTTCATTGAGAGGGGTTGCCAAGCTTATAAGAAATAACGAGTTTCCGAAATACCTGCAAATATTTTTTCACCCAATCTTCATGATACGTGGTTGTAATGATCAGTACACAAATCCCACTTGGCTCACCAAATTGTGTTCTTCTAGGTTGAAGCATTCGTCTACAGTAGCAGTTTATATATTTAGGTTTCACTCTGTTCTCTCCTATATAGATAGATGAATTTGGAACTCTAAATCCAACATGGTTTGTAGTAGCTCTTTGATACTTGAGAAAATAAAGGAGTTCTCAGTTTTGTCTCTATGATTTGTTTCCGATTCAAGTAGCCCTAAACAGAGACTGTGGAAAAGCACTTTCATTGAGAGGGGTTGCCACGCTTCCATGAAATTACGAGTTTCCGAAATACTAGCAAATATTTTTTCACCCAATCTTGATGTTACGTGGTGGTAATGAGATGTCCACAAATCCCACTTGGCTCACCAAATTTTGTTCTTCTAGTTTGAAGCATTGGTTTACAGTAGCATTTTTATTTTTAGGTTTCACTCTGTTCTCTACTATATAGATAGATGAATTTGGAACTCTAAATCCAACATGGTTTGTAGTAGCTCTTTGAAACTGGACAAAATAAAGGAGTTCTCAGTTTTGTCTCAATGGTTTGTTTCCTCTTCAAGTAGCCCTAGGCACAGACTGTGGAAAAGCAGTTTCATTGAGAGGGGTTGCCAAGCTTCTAAGAAATAACGAGTTTCCGAAATACCAGCAAATATTTTTTCAACCAATCTTGATGATTCTTGGTGGTAATGATCAGTACACAAATCCCACTTGGCTCACCAAATTGTGTTCTTCTAGGTTGAAGCGTTCGTCTACAGTAGCAGTTTATATATTTAGGTTTCACTCTGTTCTCTCCTATATAGATAGATGAATTTGGAACTCTATATCCAACATGGTTTCTAGTAGCTCTTTGAAACTTGAGAAAATAAAGGAGTTCTCAGTTTTGTCTCTATGATTTGTTTCTGATTCAAGTAGCCCTAAGCAGAGACTGTGCAAAAGCACTTTCATTGAGAGGGTTTGCCAAGCTTCCAAGAAATTACGAGTTTCCGAAATACTAGCAAATATTTTTTCACCCAATCTTGATGATACGTGGTGGTAATGATTAGTACACATATCCCACTGGGCTCACCAAGTTTTGTTCTTCTAGGTTGAAGCGATCGTCTACAGTAGCAGTTTTTATATTTAGTTTTCCCTCTGTTCTCTCCTATATAGATAGATGAATTTGGAACTCTAAATCCAACATGGTTTGTAGTAGCTCATTGAAAATTGAGAAAATAAAGGAGTCCTCAGTTTTGTCACCATGGTTTGTTTCCTCTTCAAGTAGCCCTAAGCAGAGACTGCGGAAAAGCACTTTCATTGAAAGGGGTTTCAAAGCTTCCAAATAACGAGTTTCCGAAATGCCAGCAAATATTTTTTCAACCAATCTTGATGATACGAAGTGGTAATAACAAGTACACAAATCCCACTTGGCTTAACAAATTTTGTTCTTCTAGGTTTAAGCGTTCGTCCACAGAAGCAGTTTTTATATTTAGGTTTCACTCTGTTCTCTCCTATATAGATAGATGAATTTGGAACTCTAAATCCAACATGGTTTGTAGTAGCTCCTTGAAACTTGACAAAATAAAGGAGTTCTCATTTTTGTCTCAATGCTTTGTTTCCTCTTCAAGTAGCCTTAGGCACAGACTGTGGAAAAGCACTTTCATTGAGAGGGGTTGCCAAGCTTCTAAGAAATAACGAGTTTCCGAAATACCAGCAAATATTTTTTCACCCAATGTTGATGGCTCAATAAATTTTGTTCTTCTAGGTTGAAGAGTTCGTCTACAGTAGCAGTTTTAATATTTAGGATTCCCTCTGTTCTCTCCTATATAGAATGTTGAATTTGGAACTCTAAATCCAACGTGGTGTGTAGTAGCTCTTTGAAACTTGACAAAATAAAGGAGTTCTCAGTTTTGTCTCAATGGTTTGTTTCCTCTTCAAGTAGCCCTAGGCACAGACTGTGGAAAAGCACTTTCATTGAGAGGGGTTGCCAAGCTTCTAAGAAATAACGAGTTTCCGAAATACCTGCAAATATTTTTTCACCCAATCTTGATGATACTTGGTTGTAATGATCAGTACACAAATCCCACTTGGCTCACCAAATTGTGTTTTTCTAGGTTGAAGCGTTCGTCTACAGTAGCAGTTTGTATATTTAGGTTTCACTCTGTTCTCTCCTATATAGATTGATGAATTTGGAACTCTAAATCCAACATGGTTTGTAGTAGCTCTTTGAAACTTGAGAAAATAAAGGAGTTCTCAGTTTTGTCTCTATGATTTCTCTCCGATTCAAGTAGCCCTAAGAAGAGACTGTGGAAAAGCACTTTCATTGAGAGGGTTTGCCACGCTTCCAAGAAATTACGAGTTTCCGAAATACTAGCAAATATTTTTTCACCCAATCTTGATGATACGTGGTGGTACTGAGAAGTGCACAAATCCCACTTGGCTCACCAAATTTTGTTCCTCTAGGTTGAAGCATTGGTTTACAGTAGCAGTTTTTATTTTTAAGTTTCACTCTGTTCTCTACTATATAGATAGATGAATTTGGAACTCTAAATCCAACATTGTTTGTAGTAGCTCTTTGAAATTTCACAAAATAAAGGAGTTCTCAGTTTTTTCTCTATGGTTTGTTTCCTCTTCATGTAGTCCAAGGCACAGACTGTGGAAAAGCACTTTCATTGAGAGGGGTTGCCAAGCTTCTAAGAAATAACGAGTTTCAGAAATACCAGCAAATATTTTTTCACCCAATCTTGATGATACTTGGTGGTAATAATCAGTACACAAATCCCACTTGGCTCAACAAATTTTGTTCTTCTAGGTTGAAGCGTACGTTTGCAATAGCAGTTTTTATTTTTATTTTTCACTCTATTCTCTCCTATATAGATAGATGAATTTGGAACTCTAAATCCAACATGGTTTGTAGTAGCTCTTTGAAACTGGACAAAATAAAGGAGTTCTCAGTTTTGTCTCTATGGTTTGTTTCCTCTTCAAGTAGCCTTAGCCGAGACGGTGGAAAAGCACTTTCATTGAGAGGGGTTGCCAACTTCTGAGAAATAACGAGTTTCCGAAATACCAGAAAAAATTTTTTCACCCAATCTTGATTATACTTGGTGGTAGTGATCAGTACACAAATCCCACTTGGCTCACCAAATTTTTTTCTTCTATGTTGAAGCGTTCGTTTACAGTAGCAGTTTTTATTTTTAGGTTTCACTCTGTTCTCTCCTATAAAGATAGATGAATTTGGAACTCTAAATCCAACATGATTTGTAGTAGCTCTTTGAAACTTGAAAAAATAAAGGAGTTCTAAGTTTTGTCTCTATGATTTGTTTCCGATTCAAGTAGCCCTAAGCAGAGACTGTGGAAAAGCACTTTCATTGAGAGGGGTTGCCAAGCTTCCAAGAAATGATGAGTTTCCGAAATACCAGCAAATATTTTTTCACACAATCTTGATGATACGTGGTGGTAATGACAATTCCACAAATCCCACTTGTCTCACCAAATTTCGTTCTTCTAGGTTGAAGGGTTCGTTTACAGTAGCAGTTTTTATTTTTAGGATTCAGTCTGTTCTCTACTATACAGAAAGATGAATTTGGAACTCTAAATCTTACATTGTTTGTAGTAGCTCTTTGAAACTTGACAAAATAAAGTAGTTCTCAGTTTTGTCTCCATGGTTTGTTTTTTCTTCAATTACCCGTAGTCACAGACTTTGGAAAAGCAGTTTCATTGAGAGGGGTTGCCAAGCTTCTAAGAAATAACGAGTTTCCGAAATACCAGCAAATATTTTTTCACCCAATCTTGATGATACTTGGTGGTAATGATCAGTACAAAAATCCCACTTGGCTCACCAAATTTTGTTCTTCTAGGTTGAAGCGTTCGTCTACAGTAGCAGTTTATACATTTAGGTTTCACTCTGTTCTCTCCTATATAGATAGATGAATTTGGAACTCTAAATCCAACATGGTTTGTAGTAGCTCTTTGAAACTTGAGAAAATAAAGGAGTTCTCAGTTTTATCTCTATGAATTGTTTCCGATTCAAGTAGCCCTAAGCAGAGACTGTGGAAAAGCACTTTCATTGAGAGGGTTTGCCACGCATCCAAGAAATTACATATTTCCGAAATACTAGCAATATTTTTTCACCCAATCTTGATGATACGTGGTGGTAATGAGAAGTCCACAAATATCACTTGGTTCACCAAATTTTGTTCTTCTATGTTGAAGCATTGGTTTACAGTAGCATTTTTTATTTTTAGGTTTCACTCTGTTCTCTACTATATAGATAGATGAATTTGGAACTCTAAATCCAACATGATTTGTAGTAGCTCTTTGAAACTTGAGAAAATAAAGGAGTTCTGATTTTTGTCTCCATGGTTTGTTTTCTTTTCAAGTAGCCCTAAGCAGAGACTCTGGAAAAGCACTTTCATTAGAGGGGTTGCCAAGCTTCTAAAAAATAACGAGTTTCCGAAATACCAGCAAATATTTTTTCACCCAATGTTGATGATACTTGGTGGTAATGATCAGTACACAAATCCCACTTGGCTCACAAAATTTTGTTCTTCTAGGTTGAAGCGTTGGTCGACACTATCAGTTTTTATTTTTAGGATTCACTCTGTTCTCTCCTATATAGATAGATGAATTTGGAACTCTATATCCAACATGGTTTGTAGTAGCTCTTTGAAACTTGAGAAAATAAAGGAGTTCTCAGTTTTGTCTATATAATTTGTTTCCGATTCAAGTAGCCCTAAGCAGAGACTGTGGAGAAGCACTTTCATTGACAGGGGTTGAAACGCTTCCAAGAAATTACGAGTTTCCGAAATACTAGCAAATATTTTTTCACCCAATCTTTATGTTACGTGGTGGTAATGAGATGTATACAAATCCCACTTGGCTCATCAAATTTTGTTCTTCTAGGTTGAAGCATTGGTTTACAGTAGCAGTTTTTATTTTTCGGTTTCACTCTGTTCTCTACTATATAGATAGATGAATTTGGAACTCTAAATCCAACATGGTTTGTAGTAGCTCTTTGAAACTGGACAAAATAAAGGAGTTCTCAGTTTTGACTCTATGTTTTGTTTCCTCTTCAAGTCGCCCTAAGCACAGAAAGTGGAAAAGCACTTTCATTGAGAAATGTTGCCAAGCTTCTAAGAAATAACGAGTTTCTGAAATACCAGCAAATATTTTTTCACCCAATCTTGATGATACTGGGTGGTAATGATCAGTACACAAATCCCACTTGGCTCACCAAATTTTGTTCTTCTACGTTGACGTGATCGTCTACAGTAGCAGTTTTTATATTTAGGTTTCACTCTGTTCTCTCCTATATAGATAGATGAATTTGGAACTCTAAATGCAACATGTTTTCTAGTAGCTCTTTGAAACTTTACAAAATAAAGGAGTTCTCAGTTTTGGCTCTATGGTTTGTTTCCTCTTCCAGTAGCCCTAGGCACAGACTGTGTAAAAGCACTTTCATTGAAAGGGGTTTCAAATCTTCCAAGAAATAACGAGTTTCCGAAATACCAGCAAATATTTTTTCACCCAATCTTGATGATACGTGGTGGTAATGACAAGTACACAAATCCCACGTGGCTCAACAAATTTTGTTCTTCTAGGTTTAAGCGTTCGTCTACAGTAGCAGTTTTTATATTTAGGTTTTACTCTGTTCTCTCCTATATAGATAGATGAATTTGAAACTCTAAATCCAACATGGTGTGTAGTAGCTCTTTGAAACTTGACAAAATAAAGGAGTTCTCATTTTTGTCTCAATGCTTTGTTTACTCTTCACGTAGCCCTAGGCACAGACTGTAGAAAAGCACTTTCATTGAGAGGGGTTGCCAAGCTTCTAAGAAATAACGAGTTTCTGAAATACCTGCAAATATTTTTTCACCCAATCTTGATGATACTTGGTTGTAATGATCAGTACATAAATTACACTTGGCTCACCAAATTGTGTTCTTCTAGGTTGAAGCATTCGTCTACAGTAGCAGTTTATATATTTAGGTTTCAATCTGTTCTCTCCTACATAGATAGGTGAATTTGGAACTCTAAATCCAACATGGTTTGTAGTAGCTCTTTGAAACTTGAGAAAATAAAGGAGTTCTCAGTTTTGTCTCTATGATTTGTTTCCGATTCAAGTAGCCTTAAGCAGAGACTGTGGAAAAGCACTTTCATTGAGAGGGGTTGCCACGCTTCCAAGAAATTACGATTTTCCGAAATACTAGCAAATATTTTTTCACCCAATCTTGATGATACGTGGTGGTAATGAGAAGTCCACAAATCCCACTTGGCTCACCAAATTTTGTTCTTCTAGGTTGAAGCATTGGTTTACAGTAGCAGTTTTTATTTTTAGGTTTCACTCTGTTCTCTATTATATAGATACATGAATTTGGAACTCTAAATCCAACATTGATTGTGGTAGCTCTTTGAAACTTGACAAAATAAATGAGTTCTCAGTTTTTTCTCTATGGTTTGTTTCCTCTTCATGTAGTACAAGGCACAGACTGTGAAAAAGCACTTTAATTGAGAGGGGTTGCCAAGCTTCTAAGAAATAACGAGTTTCCAAAAATACCAGCAAATATTTTTTCACCGAATTTTGATGATACTTGGTGGTAATGATTAGTACACATATCCCACTTGGCTCACCAAATTTTGTTCTTCTAGGTTGAAGCGTTCATCTACAGTAGCAGTTTTTATATTTAGGTTTCCCTCAGTAATCTCCTATATAGATCGATGAATTTGGAACTCTAAATCCAACATGGTTTGTAGTAGCTCTTTGAAACTTGACAAAATAAAGGAGTTCTCTTTTTTGTCTCAATGCTTTGTTTACTCTTCAAGTAGCCCTAGGCACAGACTGTGGAAAAGCACTTTCATTGAGAGGGGTTGCCAAGCTTCTAAGAAATAACGAGTTTCCGAAATACCAGCAAATATTTTTTCACCCAATGTTGATGATTCTTCGAGGTAATGATCAGTACACAAATCCCACTTGGCTCACCAAATTTTGTTCTTCTAGGTTGAAGCGTTCGTCTACAGTAGCAGTTTTTATATTTAGGTTTCCCTCTGTTTTCTCCTATATAGATAGTTGAATTTGGAACTCTAAATCCAACATGGTTTGTAGTAGCTCTTTGAAACTTGACAAAAGAAAGGAGTTCTCAGTTTTGTCTCAATGGTTTGTTTCCTCTTCAAGTAGCCCTAGGCACAGACTGTGGAAAAGCACTTTCATAGAAAGGGGTTGCCAAGCTTCCATGAAATTACGAGTGTCCGAAATACCAGCAAATATTTTTTCACCCAATGTTGATCATACTTGGTGGTAATGATCAGTACACCAATCCCACATGGCTCACCAAATTTTGTTCTTCTAGGTTGAAGCGTTCGTCTAGAGAAGCAGTTTTTTATTTAGGTTTCACTCTGTTCTCTACTATATAGATAGATGAATTTGGAACTCTAAATCCAACATGGTTTGTTGGAGCTCTTTGAAACGTGACAAAATAACGGAGTTCTCAGTTTTGTTTCAATGGTTTGTTTCCTCTTCAAGTAGCCATAGGCACAGACTGTGGAAAAGCTCTTTCATTGAGAGGGGTTGCCAAGCTTCTAAGAAATAACGAGTTTCCAAAATACTAGCAAATATTTTTTCACCCAATCTTGATGATACGTGGTGGTATTGAGAAGTCCACAAATCCCACTTGGCTCACCAAATTTTGTTCTTCTAGGATGAAGCATTGGTTTACAGTAGCAGTTTTTATTTTTAGGTTTCACTCTGTTCTCTATTATATAGATAGATAAATTTGGAACTCTAAATCCAACATTGATTGTAGTACCTCTTTGAAACTTGAAAAATTAAAGGAGTTCTCAGTTTTGTCTCAATGGTTTGTTTCCTCTTCAGGTAGCCCTAGCACAGACTGTGGAAAAGCACTTTCATTGAGAGGGGTTGCCAAGCTTCTAAGAAATAACGAGTTTCCGAAAAACCAGCAAATATTTTTTCCACCAATCTTGATGATACTTGGTGGTAATGATCAGTGCACAAATCCCACTTCTCTCACGAAATTTTGTTCTTCTAGGTTGAAGCATTCGTCTACAGTAGCAGTTTATATATTTAGGTTTCACTCTGTTCTCTCCTATATAGATAGATGAATTTGGAACTCTAAATCCAACATGGTTTGTAGTAGCTCTCTGAAACTTGAGAAAATAAAGGAGTTCTCAGTTTTGTCTCTATGATTTGTTTCCGATTCAAGTAGCCCTAAACAGAGACTGTGGAAAAGCACTTTCATTGAGAGGGGTTGCCACGCTTCCAAGAAATTACGAGTTTCCAAAATACTAGCAAATATTTTTTCACCCAATCTTGATGATACTTGGTGGTAATGAGAAGTCCACAAATCCCACTTGGCTCACCAAATTTTGTTCTTCTAGGTTGAAGCATTGGTTTACAGTAGCAGTTTTTATTTTTAGGTTTCACTCTGTTCTCTACTATATAGATAGATGAATTTGGAACTCTAAATCCAACATGGTTTGTAGTAGCTCTTTGAAACTTGACAAAATAAAGGAGTTCTCAGTTTTGTCTCTATGGTTTGTTTCCTCTTCAAGTCGCCCTAAGCACAGAAAGTGGAAAAGCACTTTCATTGAGAGGCGTTGCCAAGCTTCTAAGAAATAACGAGTTTCCGAAAAACCAGCAAATATTTTTTCACCCAATGTTGATGATTCTTGGTGGTAATGATCAGTACACAAATCCCACTTGGCTCACCAAATTTTGTTCTTCTAGGTTGAAGCGTTCGTCTTCAGTAGCAGTTTTTTATTTAGGTTTCACTCTGTTCTCTACTATATAGATTGATGAATTTGGAACTCTAAATCCAACATGGTTTGTAGTAGCTGTTTGAAACTTGACAAAATAAAGGAGTTCTCAGTTTTGTCTCTATGGTTTGGTTCCTCTTCAAGTAGCCCTAGGCGCAGACTGTATAAAAGCACTTTCATTGAGAGGGGTTGCCACGCTTCCAAGAAATAACGAGTTTCCGAAATACCTGCAAATATTTTTACACCCAATCTTCATGATACTTGGCTGTAATGATCAGTACAAAAATCCCACTTGGCTCACCAAATTGTGTTCTTCTAGGTTGAAGCATTCGTCTACAGTAGCAGTTTATATATTTAGGTTTCACTCTGTTCTCTCCTATATAGATAGATGAATTTGGAACTCTAAATCCAACATGGTTTGTAGTAGCTCTTTGAAACTGGCCAAAATAAAGGAGTTCTCAGTTTTGTCTCAATGGTTTGTTTCCTATTCAAGTCGCCCTAAGCACAGAAAGTGGAAAAGGACTTTCATTGAGAGGGGTTGCCAAGCTTCTAAGAAATAACGAGTTTCCGAAAAATCAGCAAATATTTTTTCACCCAATGTTGATGATTCTTGGTGGTAATGATCAGTACACAAATCCCACTTGGCTCACCAAATTTTCTTCTTCTAGGTTGAAGCGTTCGTCTACAGTAGCAGTTTTTTTATTTAGGTTTCACTCTGTTCTCTACTATATAGATAGATGAATTTGGAACTCTAAATCCAACATGGTTTGTAGTAGCTGTTTGAAACTTGACAAAATAAAGGAGTTCTCAGTTTTGTCTCCATGGTTTTTCATGTTCAAGTAGCCCTAGGCACAAACTGTGGAAAAGCACTTTCATTGAGAGGGGTTGCCAAGTTTCTAAGAAATAACGAGTTTCCGAAATACCAGCAAATATTTTTTCACCCAATGTTGATGATTCTTGGTGGTAATGATCAGGACACAAATCCCGCTTGGCTCACCAAATTTTGTTCTTCTAGGTTGAAGCGTTCGTCTACAGTAGCAGTTTTTATATTTAGGTTTTTCTCTGTTCTCTCCTATATAGATAGTTGAATTTGGAACTCTAACTCCAACATAGTTTGTAGTAGCTCTTTGAAACTTGACAAATAAAGGAGTTCTAAGTTTTGTCTCAATGATTTGTTTCCTCTTCAAGTAGCCCTAGGCGCAGACTGTATAAAAGCACTTTCATTGAGAGCGGTTGCCAAGCTTCTAAGAAATAACGAGTTTCCAAAATACCTGCAAATATTTTATCACCCAATCTTGATGTTACTTGGTTGTAATGATCAGTACACAAATCCCACTTGGCTCACCAAATTGTGTTCTTCTAGGTTGAAGCATTCGTCTACAGTAGCAGTTTATATATTTAGGTTTCACTCTGTTGTCTCCTATATAGATAGATGATTTTGGAACTCTAAATCCAACATGGTTTGTAGTAGCTCTTTGAAACTTGAGAAAATAAAGGAGTTCTCAGTTTTGTCTCTATGATTTGTTTCTGATTCAAGTAGCCCTAAGCAGAGACTGTGGAAAAGCACTTTCATTGACAGGGGTTGCCACGCTTCCAAGAAATTACGAGTTTCCAAAATACTAGCAAATATTTTTTCACCCAATCTTGATGTTACGTGGTGGTAATGAGATGTCCACAAATCCCACTTGGCTCACCAAATTTTGTTCTTCTAGGTTGAAGCATTGGTTTACAGTAGCATTTTTATTTTTCGGTTTCTCTCTGTTCTCTACTGTATAGATAGATGAATTTGGAACTCAAAATCCAACATGGTTTGTAGTAACTCTTTGAAACTGGACAAAATAAAGGAGTTCTCAGTTTTGTCTCTATGGTTTGTTTCCTCTTCAAGTCGCCCTAAGCACAGAAAGTGGAAAAGAACTTTCATTGAGAAAGGTTGCCAAGCTTCTAAGAAATAACGAGTTTCTGAAATACCAGCAAATATTTTTTCACCCAATTTTGATGATACTGGGTGGTAATGATCAGTACACAAATCCTACTTGGCTCACCAAATTTTGTTCTTCTACGTTGATGCGATCGTCTACAGTAGCAGTTTTTATATTTAGGTTTCCCTCTGTTCTCTCCTCTATAGATAGTTGAATTTGGAACTCTAAATCCAACATGGTTTCTAGTAGCTCTTTGAAACTTGACAAAAAGAAGGAGTTCTCAGTTTTGTCTCAATGGTTTGTTTCCTATTCAGGTAGCCCTATGCACAGACTGTGGAAAAGCACTTTCATTGAGAGGGGTGGCCAAGATTCTAAGAAATAACGAGTTTCCGAAATACCAGCAAATATTTTTTCACCCAACGTTGATGATACTTGGTGGTAATGACAAGTACACAAATCTCACTTGGCTCTGCAAATTTTGTTCTTCTAGGTTGAAGTGTTCGTCTACAGTTGCAGTTTTTATATTTAAGTTTCACTCTGTTCTCTCCTATATCGATAGATGAATTTGAAACTCTAAAACCAACATGGTTTGTAGTAGCTCTTTGAAACTTGAAAAAACAAAGGAGTTCTCTGTTTTGTCTTTATGGTTTGTTTCCTCTTCAAGTAGCCCTAGGCACAGAATGTGGAAAAGCACTTTCATTGAGAGGGGTTGCCAAGCGTCTAAGAAATAACGAGATTCCGAAATACCAGCAAATATTTTTTCACCCAATGTTGATGATACTTGGTGGTAATGATCAGTACACAAATGCCACTTGAGTCACCAAATTTTGTTCTTCTAGGTTGAAGCGTTCGTCTACAGTAGCAGTTTTTATATTTAGGTTTCACTCTGTTCTCTCTTATATAAAGAGAAGAATTTGGAACTCTAAATCCAGCATGGTGTGTAATAGCTCTTTGAAACTTGACAAAATAAAGTAGTTCTCAGTTTTGTCTCTATGGTTTGTTTCCTCTTCAAGCAGCCCTAGGCACAGACTGTGGAAAAGCACTCTCATTGAGAGGGGTTGCCAAGCTTCTAAGAAATAACGAGTTTCCGAAATACCAGCAGATAATTTTTCACCCAATCTTGATGATACGTGGTGGTAATGAGAGGTACACAAATCCCACTTGTCTCACCAAATTTTGTTCTTCTAGGTAGAAGCGTTCATTTACAGTAGCAGTTGTTATTTTTAGGTTTCACTCTGTTCTCTTCTATATAGATAGAAGAATTTGGAACTCTAAATCCAACATGGTTTGAAGTAGCTTTTGATACTTGAGAAAATAAAGGAGTACTCAGTTTTGTCTCTACGGTTTGTTTCGTCTTCAAGTAGCCCTAGGCACAGACTGCGGAAAAGCACTTTCATTGAGAGGGGTTGCCAAGCTTCTAATAAATAACGAGTTTTCGAAATACCAGCAAATATTTTTTCACCCAATCTTGATGATACTTGTTGATAATGGTCAGTACACAAATCCCACTTGGCTCACAAAATTTTGTTCTTCTAGGTTGAAGCGTTCGTCTACAGCAGCACTATTTATATTTAGGTTTCCCTCTGTTCTCTCCTATATAGATAAATGAATTTGGAACTCTAAATCCAACATGGTTTGTAGTAGCTCTTTGCAACTGGACAACATAAAGGAGTTCTCAGTTTTGTCTCTATGGTTTCTTTCCTCTTCAAGTCGCCCTAGGCACAGAAAGTGGAAAAGCACTTTAATTGAGAAAGGTTGCCAAGCTTCTAAGAAATAACGTGTTTTTGAAATACCAGCAAATATTTTTTCACCCAATTTTGATGATACTTGGTGGTAATGATTAGTACACATATCCCAGTTGGCTCAACAAATTTTGTTCTTCTAGGTTGAAGCGTTCGTCTACAGTAGCAGTTTTTATATTTAGGTTTCACTCAGTTCTCTCCTATATAGGTAGATGAATTTGGAACTCTAAATCCAACATGGTTTGTAGTAGCTCTTTGAAACTTGACAAAATAACGGAGTTCTCAGTTTTAATCCCATGGTTTGTTTCCTCTTCAAGTAGCCCTAAGCAGAGACTGTGGAAAAGCACTTTCATTGAAAGGGGTTTCAAAGCTTCCAAGAAATAACGAGTTTCTGAAATACCAGCAAATATTTTGTCACCCAATCTTGATGATACGTGGTGGTAATGACAAGTACACAAATCCCACTTGGCTCAACAAATTTTTTTCTTCTAGGTTTAAGCGTTCGTCTACAGTAGCAGTTTTTATATGTAGGTTTTACTCTGTTCTCTCCTATATAGATTGATGAATTTGGAACTCTAAATCCAAAATGGTTTGTAGTAGCTCTTTGAAACTTTACAAAATAAAGGAGTTCTCAGTTTTGTCTCAATAATTTGTTTCCTCTTCAAGTAGCCCTAGGCACAGAGTGTGGAAAAGCACTCTCATTGAGAGGGGTTGCCAAGCTTCTAAGAAATAACGAGTTTCCGAAATACCAGCAAATATTTTTTCACCCAATCTTGATGATACTTGGTGGTAATGATCACTACACAAATCCCACTTGACTCACCAAATTTTGTTCTTCTAGGTTGAAGCGTTCGTTTACAGTAGCAGTTTTTATTTTTAGGTTTCCCTCTGTTCTCTTCCATATAGATAGATGAATTTGGACTCTAAATCCAACATGGTTTGTAGTAGCTCTTTGAAACTTGACAAAATAAAGGAGTTCTCAGTTTTGTCTCTATGGTTTGTTTCCTCTTCAAGTAGCCCTAGGCACAGACTGTGGAAAAGCACTTTCATAGAAAGGGGTTGCCAAGCTTCCATGAAATTACGAGTTTCCGAAATACCAGCAAATATTTTTTCACCCACTGTTGATCATACGTGGTGGTAATGATCACTACACAAATCCCACATGGCTCACCAAATTTTGTTCTTCTAGGTTGAAGCGTTCGTCTACAGAAGCAGTTTTTTATTTAGGTTTCACTCTGTTCTCTACTATATAGATAGATGAATTTGGAAATCTAACTCCAACATAGTTTGTAGTAGCTCTTTGAAACTTGATAAAATAAAGGAGTTCTCAGTTTTGTCTCAATGGTTTGTTTCCTCTTCAATAGCCCTAGGCGCAGACTGTATAAAAGCACTTTCATTGAGAGGGGTTGCCAAGCTTATAAGAAATAACGAGTTTCCGAAATACCTGCAAATATTTTTTCACCCAATCTTCATGATACGTGGTTGTAATGATCAGTACACAAATCCCACTTGGCTCACCAAATTGTGTTCTTCTAGGTTGAAGCATTCGTCTACAGTAGCAGTTTATATATTTAGGTTTCACTCTGTTCTCTCCTATATAGATAGATGAATTTGGAACTCTAAATCCAACATGGTTTGTAGTAGCTCTTTGATACTTGAGAAAATAAAGGAGTTCTCAGTTTTGTCTCTATGATTTGTTTCCGATTCAAGTAGCCCTAAACAGAGACTGTGGAAAAGCACTTTCATTGAGAGGGGTTGCCACGCTTCCATGAAATTACGAGTTTCCGAAATACTAGCAAATATTTTTTCACCCAATCTTGATGTTACGTGGTGGTAATGAGATGTCCACAAATCCCACTTGGCTCACCAAATTTTGTTCTTCTAGTTTGAAGCATTGGTTTACAGTAGCATTTTTATTTTTAGGTTTCACTCTGTTCTCTACTATATAGATAGATGAATTTGGAACTCTAAATCCAACATGGTTTGTAGTAGCTCTTTGAAACTTGACAAAATAAAGGAGTTCTCAGTTTTGTCTCTATGGTTTGTTTCCTCTTCAAGTCGCCCTAAGCACAGAAAGTGGAAAAGCACTTTCATTGAGAAAGGTTGCCAAGCTTCTAAGAATTAACGAGTTTTTGAAAAACCAGCAAATATTTTTTCACCCAATTTTGATGATACTTGGTGGTAATGATTAGTACACATATCCCACTTGGCTCACCAAATTTTGTTCTTCTAGGTTGAAGCGTTCATGTACAGTAGCAGTTTTTATATTTAGGTTTCCCTCTGATCTCTCCTATATAGATAGTTGAATTTGGAACTCTAAATCCAACACGGTTTGTAGTAGCTCTTTGAAACTTGAAAAAATAAAGGAGTTCTCAGTTTTGTCTCAATGGTTTGTTTCCTCTTCAGGTAGCCCTAGGCACAGACTGTGGTAAAGCACTTTCATTGAGAACGGTTGCCAAGCTTCTAAGAAATAACGAGTTTCCGAAATACCTGCAAATATTTTATCACCCAATCTTGATGTTACTTGGTTGTAATGATCAGTACACAAATCCCACTTGGCTCACCAAATTGTGTTCTTCTAGGTTGAAGCCTTCGTCTACAGTAGCAGTTTATATATTTAGGTTTCACTCTGTTGTCTCCTATATAGATAGATGATTTTGGAACTCTAAATCCAACATGGTTTGTAGTAGCTCTTTGAAACTTGAGAAAATAAAGGAGTTCTCAGTTTTGTCTCTATGATTTGTTTCTGATTCAAGTAGCCCTAAGCAGAGACTGTGGAAAAGCACTTTCATTGACAGGGGTTGCCACGCTTCCAAGAAATTACGAGTTTCCGAAATACTAGCAAATATTTTTTCACCCAATCTTGATGTTACGTGGTGGTAATGAGATGTCCACAAATCCCACTTGGCTCACCAAATTTTGTTCTTCTAGGTTGAAGCATTGGTTTACAGTAGCATTTTTATTTTTCGGTTTCTCTCTGTTCTCTACTGTATAGATAGATGAATTTGGAACTCAAAATCCAACATGGTTTGTAGTAACTCTTTGAAACTGGACAAAATAAAGGAGTTCTCAGTTTTGTCTCTATGGTTTGTTTCCTCTTCAAGTCGCCCTAAGCACAGAAAGTGGAAAAGCACTTTCATTGAGAAAGGTTGCCAAGCTTCTAAGAAATAACGAGTTTCTGAAATACCAGCAAATATTTTTTCACCCAATTTTGATGATACTGGGTGGTAATGATCAGTACACAAATCCTACTTGGCTCACCAAATTTTGTTCTTCTACGTTGATGCGATCGTCTACAGTAGCAGTTTTTATATTTAGGTTTCCCTCTGTTCTCTCCTATATAGATAGTTGAATTTGGAACTCTAAATCCAACATGGTTTGTAGTAGCTCTTTGAAACATGACAAAATAAAGGAGTTCTCAGTTTTGTCTCAATGGTTTGTTTCCTATTCAGGTAGCCCTATGCACAGACTGTGGAAAAGCACTTTCATTGAGAGGGGTTGCCAAGATTCTAAGAAATAACGAGTTTCCGAAATACCAGCAAATATTTTTTCACCCAACGTTGATGATACTTGGTGGTAATGACAAGTACACAAATCTCACTTGGCTCCGCAAATTTTGTTCTTCTAGGTTGAAGTGTTCGTCTACAGTTGCAGTTTTTATATTTAAGTTTCACTCCGTTCTCTCCTATATCGATAGATGAATTTGAAACTCTAAAACCAACATGGTTTGTAGTAGCTCTTTGAAACTTGAAAAAACAAAGGAGTTCTCTGTTTTGTCTTTATGGTTTGTTTCCTCTTCATTAGCCCTAGGCACAGAATGTGGAAAAGCACTTTCATTGAGAGGGGTTGCCAAGCGTCTAAGAAATAACGAGATTCCGAAATACCAGCAAATATTTTTTCACCCAATGTTGATGATACTTGGTGGTAATGATCAGTACACAAATGCCACTTGGGTCACCAAATTTTGTTCTTCTAAGTTGAAGCGTTCGTCTACAGTAGCAGTTTTTATATTTAGGTTTCACTCTGTTCTCTCTTATATAAAGAGAAGAATTTGGAACTCTAAATCCAGCATGGTGTGTAATAGCTCTTTGAAACTTGACAAAATAAAGTAGTTCTCAGTTTTGTCTCTATGGTTTCTTTCCTCTTCAAGCAGCCCTAGGCACAGACTGTGGAAAAGCACTTTCATTGAGAGGTGTTGCCAAGCTTCCAAGAAGTTAAGAGTTTCCGAAATACCAGCAGATAATTTTTCACCCAATCTTGATGATACATAGTGGTAATGAGAGGTACACAAATCCCACTTGTCTCACCAAATTTTGTTCTTCTAGGTAGAAGCGTTCATTTACAGTAGCAGTTGTTATTTTTAGGTTTCACTCTGTTCTCTTCTATATAGATAGAAGAATTTGGAACTCTAAATCCAACATGGTTTGAAGTAGCTTTTGATACTTGAGAAAATAAAGGAGTACTCAGTTTTGTCTCTACGGTTTGTTTCCTCTTCAAGTAGCCCTAGATACAGACTGCGGAAAAGCACTTTAATTGAGAAAGGTTGCCAAGCTTCTAAGAAATAACGTGTTTTTGAAATACCAGCAAATATTTTTTCACCCAATTTTGATGATACTTGGTGGTAATGATTAGTACACATATCCCAGTTGGCTCAACAAATTTTGTTCTAGGTTGAAGCGTTCGTCTACAGTAGCAGTTTTTATATTTAGATTTCACTCAGTTCTCTCCTATATAGGTAGATGAATTTGGAACTCTAAATCCAACATGGTTTGTAGTAGCTCTTTGAAACTTGACAAAATAACGGAGTTCTCAGTTTTAATCCCATGGTTTGTTTCCTCTTCAAGTAGCCCTAAGCAGAGACTGTGGAAAAGCACTTTCATTGAAAGGGGTTTCAAAGCTTCCAAGAAATAACGAGTTTCCGAAATACCAGCAAATATTTTGTCACCCAATCTTGATGATACGTGGTGGTAATGACAAGTACACAAATCCCACTTGGCTCAACAAATTTTGTTGTTCTAGGTTTAAGCGTTCGTCTACAGTAGCAGTTTTTATATGTAGGTTTTACTCTGTTCTCTCCTATATAGATTGATGAATTTGGAACTCTAAATCCAAAATGGTTTGTAGTAGCTCTTTGAAACTTTACAAAATAAAGGAGTTCTCATTTTTGTCTCAATGCTTTGTTTACTCTTCAAGTAGCCCTAGGCACAGACTGTAGAAAAGCACTTTCATTGAGACGGGTTACCAAGCTTCTAAGAAATAACGAGTTTCCGAAATACCAGCAAATATTTTTTCACCCACGTTGATGATACTTGGTGGTAATGATCAGTACACAAATCCCACTTGGCTCACCAAATTTTGTTCTTCTACGTTGACGCAATCGTCTACATTATCAGTTTTTATATTTAGGTTTCACTCTGTTCTCTCCTACATAGATAGATGAATTTGGAACTCTAAATCCAACATGGTTTGTAGTAGCTCTTTTAAACTTGACAAAATAAAGCAGTTCTCAGTTTTGTCTCTATGGTTTGTTTCCTCTTCAAGTAGCCCTAGGCACAGACTGTGGAAAAGCACTTTCATTGAAAGGGGTTGCCAAGCTTCCATGAAATTACTAGTTGCCGAAATACAAGCAATTATTTTTTCACCCTATGCTGATCATACGTGGTGGTAATGATCAGTACACAAATCCCACTTGGCTCACCTAATTTTGTTCTTCTACGTTAACGCAATCGTCTACAGTAGCTGTTTTTATATTTAGGTTTCCCTCTGTTCTCTCCTATATAGATAGTTGAATTTGGAACTCTAAATCCAACATGGTTTGTAGTAGCTCTTTGAAACTTGACAGAATAAAGGAGTTCTCAGTTTTGTCGCAATGGTTTGTTTCCTCTTCAAGTAGCCCTAGGCACAGACTGTGGAAAAGCACTTTAATTGAGATGGGTTGCCAATCTTCTAAGAAATAAAGTGTTTCCGAAATCCCAGCAAATATTTTTTCACCCAATCTTGATGATTCCTGATGGTAATGATCAGTAAACAAATCTCACTTGGCTCACCAAATTTTGTTCTTCTAGGTTGAAGCGTTCTTCTACAGTAGCAGTTTTAATATTTAGGTTTCCCTCTGTTCTCTTCTATATAGATAGATGAATTTGGAACTCTAAATCCAACATGGTTTGTACTAGCTCTTTGAAACTTAACAAAATAAAGGAGTTCTCATTTTTGTCTCAATGCTTTGTTTCCTCTTCAAGTAGCCTTAGGCACAGACTGTAAAAAAGCACTTTCATTGAGAGGGGTTGCCAAGCTTCTAAGAAATAACGAATTTCCGAAATACCAGCAAATATTTTTTCACCCAAGTTGATGATACTGGGTGGTAATGATCAGTACACAAATCCCACTTGGCTCACCAAATTTTGTTCTTCTACGTTGACGCAATCGTCTTCAGTATCAGTTTTTATATTTAGGTTTCACTCTGTTCTCTCCTACATAGATAGATGAATTTGGAACTCTAAATCCATCATAGTTTGTAGTAGCTCATTGAAACTTGACAAAATAAAGCAGTTCTCAGTTTTGTCTCTATGGTTTTTTCCTCTTCAAGTAGCCCTAGGCAGAGACTGTGGAAAAGCACTTTCATTGAAAGGGGTTGCCAAGCTTCCATGAAATTACAAGTTGCCGAAACACAAGCAATTATTTTTTCACCCAATGTTGATCATACGTGGTGGTAATGATCAGTACACAAATCCCACTTGGCTCACCTAATTTTCTTCATCTAGGTTGAAGCGTTTGTCTACAGTAGCAGTTTTTATATTTAGGTTTCACTCTGTTCTCTCCTATATAGATAGATGAATTTGGAACTCTAAATCCAACATGGTATGTAGTAGCTCTTTGAAACTTGACAAAATAAAGGAGTTCTCCGTTTTGTCTCTATGGTTTGTTTCTTCTTCATGTAGCCCTAGGCACAGACTGTGGAAAAGCACTTTCATTGCCAGGGGTTGCCAAGCTTCTAAGAAATAACGAGTTTCCGAAATACCAGCAAATATTTTTTCAACCAATCTTGATGATACTGGGTGGTAATGATCAGTACACAAATCCCACTTGGCTCACCAAATTTTCTTCTTCTAGGTTGAAGCGTTCATTTACAGTAGCAGTTTTTATTTTTAGGTTTCCCTCTGTTCTCTCCCATATACATAGATGAAATTGGAACTCTAAATCCAACATGGTTTGTAGTAGCTCTTTGAAACTTGACAAAATAAACGTGTTCTCAGTTTTGTCTCTATGGATTTTTTTCCCTTCAAGTAGCCCTAGGCACAGACTGTGGAAAAGCACTTTCATTGAGAGGGGTTGCCAAGCTTCTAAGAAATAACGAGTTTCCGCAAGACCAGCAAATATTTTTTCACCTAATGTTGATGATACTTGGTGGTAATGATCAGTACACAAATCCCACTTGGCTCAACAAAGTTTGTTCTTCTACGTTGACGTGTTCATCCACAGTAGCAGTTTTTATATTTAGGTTTCCCTCTGTTCTCTCCTATATAGATAGTTGAATTTGGAACTCTAAATCCAACATGGTTTGTAGTAGCTCTTTGAAACTTGACAAAATAAAGGAGTTCTCAGTTTTGTCTCAATGGTTTGTTTCCTATTCAGGTAGCCCTATGCACAGACTGTGGAAAAGCACTTTCATTGAGAGGGGTGGCCAAGATTCTAAGAATATCGACTTTCCGAAATACCAGCAAATATTTTTTCACCCAACGTTGATGATACTTGGTGGTAATGACAAGTACACAAATCTCACTTGGCTCCGCAAATTTTGTTCTTCTAGGTGGAAGTGTTCGTCTACAGTTGCAGTTTTTATATTTAAGTTTCACTCTGTTCTCTCCTATATCGATAGATGAATTTGAAACTCTAAAAACAACATGGTTTGTAGTAGCTCTTTGAAACTTGAAAAAACAAAGGAGTTCTCTGTTTTGTCTTTATGGTTTGTTTCCTCTTCAAGTAGCCCTATGCACAGAATGTGGAAAAGCACTTTCATTGAGAGGGGTTGCCAAGCGTCTAAGAAATAACGAGTTTCCGATATACCAGCAAATATTTTTTCACCCAATGTTGATGATACTTGGTGGTAATGATCAGTAAACAAATGCCACTTGGCTCAAAAGTTTTGTTCTTCTAGGTTGAACCGTTCGTCTACTGTAGCCGTTTTTATATTTAGGTTTCACTCTGTTCTCTCTTATATAAAGAGATGAATTTGGAACTCTAAATCCAGCATGGTGTGTAATAGCTCTTTGAAACTTGACAAAATGTAGTAGTTCTCAGTTTTGTCTCTATGGTTTGTTTCCTCTTCAAGCAGCCCTAGGCACAGACTGTGGAAAAGCACTTTCATTGAGAGGGGTTGCCAAGCTTCCAAGAAGTTACGAGTTTCCCAAATACCAGCAGATATTTTTTCACCCAATCTTGATGATACGTGGTGGTAATGAGAGGTACACAAATCCCACTTGGCTCACCAAATTTTGGTCTTCTAGGTAGAAGCATTCATTTACATTAGCAGTTGTTATTTTTAGGTTTCACTCTGTTCTCTTCTATATAGATAGAAGAATTTGGAACTCTAAATCCAACATGGTTTGAAGTAGCTCTTTGATACTTGAGAAAATAAAGGAGTACTCAGTTTTGTCTCTACGGTTTGTTTCCTCTTCAAGTAGCCCTAGGCACAGACTGCGGAAAAGCACTTTCATTGAGAGGGGTTGCCAAGCTTCTAATAAATAACGAGTTTTCGAAATACCAGCAAATATTTTTTCACCCAATCTTGAGGACACTTGTTGGTAATGGTCAGTACACAAATCCCACTTGGCTCACCAAATTTTGTTCTTCTAGGTTGAAGCGTTCGTTTACAATAGCAGTTTTTATTTTTATTTCTCACTCTATTCTCTCCTATATAGATAGATGAATTTGGAACTCTAAATCCAACATGGTTTGTAGTAGCTCTTTGAAACTTGACAAAATAAACGAGTTCTAAGTTTTGTCTCTATGGATTGTTTCCCCTTCATGTAGCCCTAGGCACAGACTGTGGAAAAGCACTTTCATTGCCAGGTGTTGCCAAGCTTCTAAGAAATAACGAGTTTCCGAAATACCAGCAATTATTTTTTCAACCAATCTTGATCATACTGGGTGGTAATGATCAGTACACAAATCCCACTTGGCTCACCAAATTTTCTTCTTCTAGGTTGAAGCGTTCATTTACAGTAGCAGTTTTTATTTTTAGGTTTCCCTCTTTTCTCTACTATATACATAGATGAATTTGGAACTCTAAATCCAACATGGTTTGTAGTAGCTCTTTGAAACTTGAGAAAATGAAGGAGTTCTCAGTTTTGTCTCTATGGTTTGTTTCCTCTTCAAGTAGCACTAGGCAGAGACTGAGGAAAAGCACTTTCATTGAGAGTGGTTGCCAAGCTTCTAAGAAATAACGGGTTTCCAAATTACCAGCAAATATTTTTTCACCCAATCTTGATGATATTTGGTGGTAATGATCAGTGTACAAATCCCACTTGGCTCCCCAAAATTTGTTCTTTTAAGTTGAAGCGTTCGTTTACAGTAGCAGTTTTCATTTTTAGGTTTCACTCTGTTCTCTCCTATATAGATAGATGAATTTGGAACTCTAAATCCAACATGGTATGTAGTAGCTCTTTGAAACTTGACAAAATAAACGAGTTCTCAGTTTTGTCTCTATGGATTTTTTACCCTTCAAGTAGTCTTAGGCACAGACTGTGGAAAAGCACTTTCATTGAGAGGGGTTGCCAAGCTTCAAAGAAATAACGAGTTTCCGAAATACCAGCAAATATTTTTTCACCCAATCTTGATGATACGTGGTGGTAATGAGAAGTACACAAATCCCACTTGGCTCACCAAAATTTGTTCTTCTACGCTGATGTGTTCGTCTACAGTAGCAGTTTTTTTATTTACGTTTCACTCTATTCTCTCATATATAGATAGATGAATTTTTTACTCTAAATCCAACATGGTTTGTAGTAGCTTTTGAAACTTGACAAAATAAAGGAGTTCTCAGTTTTGTCTCTATGGTTTGTTTCCTCTTCAAGTAGCCCTAGGGACAGACTTTGGAAAAGCACTTTCATTGAGAGGGGTTGCAAAGCTTCTAAGAAATAACGAGTTTCCGAAATACCAGCAAATATTTTTTCACCCAATTTTGATGATACTTGGTGGTAATGATTAGTACACATATCCCACTTGGCTCAACAAATTTTGTTCTTCTAGGTTGAAGCATTCGTCTACAGTAGCACTTTTTATATTTAGATTTCACTCAGTTCTCTCCTATATAGGTAGATGAATTTGGAACTCTAAATCCAACATGGTTTGTAGTAGCTCTTTGAAACTTGACAAAATAACGGAGTTCTCAGTTTTAATCCCATGGTTTGTTTCATCTTCAAGTAGCCCTAAGCAGAGACTGTGGAAAAGCACTTTCATTGAAAGGGGTTTCAAAGCTTCCAAGAAATAACGAGTTTCCGAAATACCAGCAAATATTTTTTCACCCAATCTTGATGATACGTGGTGGTAATGACAAGTACACAAATCCCACTTGGCTCAACAAATTTTTTTCTTCTAGGTTTAATCGTTCGTCTAGTAACAGTTTTTATATTTACGTTTCACTTTGTTCTCTCCTATATAGATAGATGAATTTGGAATTCTAAATCCAACATGGTTTGTAGTAGCTTTTTTGAAACTTGATAAAATAAAGAAGTTCTCATTTTTCTCTCTATGGTTTGTTTCCTCTCAAGTAGCCCTAGGCGCAGACTGTGGAAAAGCACTTTCATTGAGAGGGGATGCCAAGCGTCTAAGAAATAACGAGTTTCCGAAATACCAGCAAATATTTTTTCACCCAATGTTGATGATACTTGTTGGTAATGATCAGTACACAAATCCCACTTGGCTCACCAAAATCTGTTCTTCTAGGTTGAAGCGTGCGTCTACAGTAGCAGTTTATATATTTAGGTTTCACTCTGTTCTCTCCTACATAGAGAGATGAATTTGGAACTCTAATTCCAACATGGTTTGTAGTAGCTCTTTGAAACTTGAAAAAACAAAGGAGTTCTCAGTTTTGTCTCTATGGTTTGTTTCCTCTTCAAGTAGCCCAAGGCACAGACTGTGGAAAAGCACTTTTATTGAGAGGGGTTGCCAAAATTCTAAGAAATAACGAGTTTCCGAAATACCAGAAAATATTTTTTCACCCAATGTTGATGATAATTGGTGGTAATGACAAGTACACAAATGTCACTTGTCTCAGCATATTTTGGTCTTCTAGGTTGAAGTGTTCGTCTACAGTAGCAGTTTTTATATTTAGGTTACACTCTGTTCTCTCCTATATAGATAGTTGAATTTGGAACTCTAAATCCAACATGGTTTGTAGTAGCTCTTTGAAACTTGACAAAATAAAGGAGTTCTCAGTTTTGTCTCTCTGGTTTGTTTCCCCTTCAAGTAGCCCAGGCAGAGACTGTGGAAAAGCACTTTCATTGAGAGGGGTTGCCAAGCTTCTAAGAAATAACGAGTTCCGAAACACCAGCAAATATTTTTTCACCCAATCATGATGATACTTGGTGGTAATGATCGGTACACAAATCCCACTAGACTCACCAAATTTTGTTCTTCTAAGTTGAAGCGTTCGTTTACAGTAGCAGTTTATATTTTTCGGTTTCCCTCTGTTCTCTCCTATATAGATAGATGAATTTGGAACTCTAAATCCAACATGGTTTGTAGTAGCTCTTTGAAACTTGACAAAATAAAGGAGTTCACAGTTTTGTCTCTATGGTTTGTTTCCTCTTCAAGTAGTCCTAGGCACAGACTGTGGAAAAGCACTGTCATTGAGAGGGGGTGCCAATCTTCTAAGAAATAACGAGTTTCCGAAATGCCAGCAAATATTTTTTCACCCAATCTTGATGATACTTGGTGCTAATGATCAGTACAAAAATCTCACTTGGCTCACCAAATTTTCTTCTTCTAGGTTGAAGCGTTCGTTTACAGTAGCAGTTTTTATTTTTAGGTTTCACTCTATTCTCTCCTATATAGATAGATGAATTTGGAACTCTAAATTCAACATGGTTTGTAGTAGCTCTTTGAAACTTGACAAAATAAAGGAGTTCTTATTTTTGTCTCAATGCTTTGTTTACTCTTCAAGTAGCCCTAGGCACAGACTGTAGAAAAGCACTTTCATTGAGAGAAGATGCCAAGCTTCTAAGAAATAACGAGTTTCCAAAATACCAGCAAATATTTTTTCACCCAATCTTGATGATACTTGGTGGTAATGATCAGTACACAAAACCCACTTGGCTCACCAAATTTTGTTCTTTTAGGTTGAAGCATTCGTTTACAGTAGCAGTTTTTATTTTTAGGTTTCACTCTGTTCTCTCTTATATAGATAGATGAATTTGGAACTCTAAATCCTACATGGTTTGTAGTAGCTCTTTGAAACTTGACAAAATAAACGAGTTCTCAGTTTTGTCTCTATGGATTGTTTCCCCTTCAAGTAGCCCTAGGCACAGACTGTGGAAAAGCACTTTCATTGCCAGGGGTTGCCAAGCTTCTAAGAAATAACGAGTTTCCGAAATACCAGCAATTATTTTTTCAACCAATCTTGATCATACTGGGTGGTAATGAGCAGTACACAAATCCCACTTGGCTCACCAAATTTTCTTCTTCTAGGTTGAAGCGTTCACTTACAGTAGCAGTTTTTATTTTTAGATTTCCCTCTTTTCTCTACTATATACATAGATGAATTTGGAACTCTAAATCCAACATGGTTTGTAGTAGCTCTTTGAAACTTGACAAAATGAAGGAGTTCTCAGTTTTGTGTCTATGGTTTGTTTCCTCTTCAAGTAGCACTAGGCAGAGACTGTGGAAAAGCACTTTCATTGAGAGTGGTTGCCAAGCTTCTAAGAAATAACGAGTTTACAAATTACCAGCAAATATTTTTTCACCCAATCTTGATGATACTTGGTGGTAATGATCAGTGTACAAATCCCACTTGGCTCACCAAATTTTGTTCTTCTAAGTTGAAGCATTCGTTTACAGTAGCAGTTTTCATTTTTAGGTTTCACTCTGTTCTCTCCTATATAGATAGGTGAATTTGGAACTCTAAATCCAACATGGTTTGTAGTAGCTCTTTGAAACCTGACAAAATAAAGGAGTTCTCAGTTTTGTCTCTATGGTTTGTCTCCGCTTCAAGTAGCCCTAGGCAGAGACTGTGGAAAAGCACTTTCATTGAGAGGGGTTGCCAAGCTTCCAAGAAATTACGAATTTCCGATATACCAGCAAATATTTTTTCACCCAATCATGATTTTACTTGATGGTAATGATCGGTACACAAATCCCACTTGACTCACCAAATTTTGTTCTTCTAAGTTGAAGCGTTCGTTTACAGTAGCAGTTTATATTTTTTGGTTTCTCTCTGTTCTCTCCTATACAGATAGATGAATTTGGAACTCTAAATCCAACATGGTTTGTAGTAGCTCTTTGAAACTTGAGAAAATAAAGGAGTTCTCAGTTTTGTCTCTATGATTTGTTTCTGATTCAAGTAGCCCTAAGCAGAGACTGTGGAAAAGCACTTTCATTGAGAGGGTTTGCCAAGCTTCCAAGAAATTACGAGTTTCCGAAATACTAGCAAATATTTTTTCACCCAATCTTGATGATACGTGGTGGTAATGATTAGTACACATAACCCACTGGGCTCACCAAGTTTTGTTCTTCTATGTTGAAGCGATCGTCTACAGTAGCAGTTTTTATATTTAGTTTTCCCTCTGTTCTCTCCTATATAGATAGATGAATTTGGAACTCTAAATCCAACATGGTTTGTAGTAGCTCTTTGAAAATTGAGAAAATAAAGGAGTTCTCAGTTTTGTCTCCATGGTTTGTTTCCTCTTCAAGTAGTCCTAAGCAGAGACTGCGGAAAAGCACTTTCATTGAAAGGGGTTTCAAAGCTTCCAAATAACGAGTTTCCGAAATGCCAGCAAATATTTTTCCAACCAATCTTGATGATACGAAGTGGTAATAACAAGTACACAAATCCCACTTGGCTTAACAAATTTTGTTCTTCTAGGTTTAAGCGTTCGTCTACAGAAGCAGTTTTTATATTTAGGTTTCACTCTGTTCTCTCCTATATAGATAGATGAATTTGGAACTCTAAATCCAACATGGTTTGTAGTAGCTCCTTGAAACTTAACAAAATAAAGGAGTTCTCATTTTTGTCTCAATGCTTTGTTTCCTCTTCAAGTAGCCTTAGGCACAGACTGTGGAAAAGCACTTTCATTGAGAGGGGTTGCCAAGCTTCTAAGAAATAACGAGTTTCCGAAATACCAGCAAATATTTTTTCACCCAATGTTGATGGCTCAATAAATTTTGTTCTTCTAGGTTGAAGAGTTCGTCTACAGTAGCAGTTTTAATATTTAGGATTCCCTCTGTTCTCTCCTATATAGAATGTTGAATTTGGAACTCTAAATCCAACGTGGTGTGTAGTAGCTCTTTGAAACTTGACAAAATAAAGGAGTTCTCAGTTTTGTCTCAATGGTTTGTTTCCTCTTCAAGTAGCCCTAGGCACAGACTGTGGAAAAGCACTTTCATTGAGAGGGGTTGCCAAGCTTCTAAGAAATAACGAGTTTCCGAAATACCTGCAAATATTTTTTCACCCAATCTTGATGATACTTGGTTGTAATGATCAGTACACAAATCCCACTTGGCTCACCAAATTGTGTTTTTCTAGGTTGAAGCGTTCGTCTACAGTAGCAGTTTGTATATTTAGGTTTCACTCTGTTCTCTCCTATATAGATTGATGAATTTGGAACTCTAAATCCACCATGGTTTGTAGTAGCTCTTTGAAACTTGAGAAAATAAAGGAGTTCTCAGTTTTGTCTCTATGATTTCTTTCCGATTCAAGTAGCCCTAAGAAGAGACTGTGGAAAAGCACTTTCATTGAGAGGGTTTGCCACGCTTCCAAGAAATTACGAGTTTCCGAAATACTAGCAAATATTTTTTCACCCAATCTTGATGATACGTGGTGGTACTGACAAGTGCACAAATCCCACTTGGCTCACCAAATTTTGTTCCTCTAGGTTGAAGCATTGGTTTACAGTAGCAGTTTTTATTTTTAAGTTTCACTCTGTTCTCTACTATATAGATAGATGAATTTGGAACTCTAAATCCAACATTGTTTGTAGTAGCTCTTTGAAATTTCACAAAATAAAGGAGTTCTCAGTTTTTTCTCTATGGTTTGCTTCCTCTTCATGTAGTCCAAGGCACAGTCTGTGGAAAAGCACTTTCATTGAGAGGGGTTGCCAAGCTTCTAAGAAATAACGAGTTTCAGAAATACCAGCAAATATTTTTTCACCCAATCTTGATGATACTTGGTGGTAATAATCAGTACACAAATCCCACTTGGCTCAACAAATTTTGTTCTTCTAGGTTGAAGCGTACGTTTGCAATAGCAGTTTTTATTTTTATTTTTCACTCTATTCTCTCCTATATAGATAGATGAATTTGGAACTCTAAATCCAACATGGTTTGTAGTAGCTCTTTGAAACTGGACAAAATAAAGGAGTTCTCAGTTTTGTCTCAATGGTTTGTTTCCTCTTCAAGTAGCCCTAGGCACAGACTGTGGAAAAGCAGTTTCATTGAGAGGGGTTGCCAAGCTTCTAAGAAATAACGAGTTTCCGAAATACCAGCAAATATTTTTTCAACCAATCTTGATGATTCTTGATGGTAATGATCAGTACACAAATCCCACTTGGCTCACCAAATTGTGTTCTTCTAGGTTGAAGCGTTCGTCTACAGTAGCAGTGTATATATTTAGGTTTCACTCTGTTCCCTCCTATATAGATAGATGAATTTGGAACTCTATATCCAACATGGTTTCTAGTAGCTCTTTGAAACTTGAGAAAATAAAGGAGTTCTCAGTTTTGTCTCTATGATTTGTTTCTGATTCAAGTAGCCCTAAGCAGAGACTGTGGAAAAGCACTTTCATTGAGAGGGTTTGCCAAGCTTCCAAGAAATTACGAGTTTCCGAAATACTAGCAAATATTTTTTCACCCAATCTTGATGATACGTGGTGGTAATGATTAGTACACATATCCCACTGGGCTCACCAAGTTTTGTTCTTCTATGTTGAAGCGATCGTCTACAGTAGCAGTTTTTATATTTAGTTTTCCCTCTGTTCTCTCCTATATAGATAGATGAATTTGGAACTCTAAATCCAAGATGGTTTGTAGTAGCTCTTTGAAAATTGAGAAAATAAAGGAGTTCTCAGTTTTGTCTCCATTGTTTGTTTCCTCTTCAAGTAGCCCTAAGCAGAGACTGCGGAAAAGCACTTTCATTGAAAGGGGTTTCAAAGCTTCCAAATAACGAGTTTCCGAAATGCCAGCAAATATTTTTTCAACCAATCTTGATGATACGAAGTGGTAATAACAAGTACACAAATCCCATTTGGCTTAACAAATTTTGTTCTTCTAGGTTTAAGCGTTCGTCTACAGAAGCAGTTTTTATATTTAGGTTTCACTCTGTTCTCTCCTATATAGATAGATGAATTTGGAACTCTAAATCCAACATGGTTTGTAGTAGCTCCTTGAAACTTGACAAAATAAAGGAGTTCTCATTTTTGTCTCAATGCTTTGTTTCCTCTTCAAGTAGCCTTAGGCACAGACTGTGGAAAAGCACTTTCATTGAGAGGTGTTGCCAAGCTTCTAAGAAATAACGAGTTTCCGAAATACCAGCAAATATTTTTTCACCCAATGTTGATGGCTCAATAAATTTTGTGCTTCTAGGTTGAAGAGTTCGTCTACAGTAGCAGTTTTAATATTTAGGATTCCCTCTGTTCTCTCCTATATAGAATGTTGAATTTGGAACTCTAAATCCAACGTGGTGTGTAGTAGCTCTTTGAAACTTGACAAAATAAAGGAGTTCTCAGTTTTGTGTCAATGGTTTGTTTCCTCTTCAAGTAGCCCTAGGCACAGACTGTGGAAAAGCACTTTCATTGAGAGGGATTGCCAAGCTTCTAAGAAATAACGAGTTTCCAAAATACCTGCAAATATTTTTTCACCCAATCTTGATGATACTTGGTTGTAATGATCAGTACACAAATCCCACTTGGCTCACCAAATTGTGTTTTTCTAGGTTAAAGCGTTCGTCTACAGTAGCTGTTTGTATATTTAGGTTTCACTCTGTTCTCTCCTATATAGATTGATGAATTTGGAACTCTAAATCCAACATGGTTTGTAGTAGCTCTTTGAAACTTGAGAAAATAAAGGAGTTCTCAGTTTTGTCTCTATGATTTCTTTCCGATTCAAGTAGACTAAGAAGAGACTGTGGAAAAGCACTTTCATTGAGAGGGTTTGCCACGCTTCCAAGAAATTACGAGTTTCCGAAATACTAGCAAATATTTTTTCACCCAATCTTGATGATACGTTTTGGTACTGAGAAGTGCACAAATCCCACTTGGCTCACCGAATTTTGTTCCTCTAGGTTGAAGCATTGGTTTACAGTAGCAGTTTTTATTTTTAAGTTTCACTCTGTTCTCTACTATATAGATAGATGAATTTGGAACTCTAAATCCAACATTGTTTGTAGTAGCTCTTTGAAATTTCACAAAATAAAGAGTTCTCAGTTTTTTCTCTATGGTTTGTTTCCTCTTCATGTAGTCCAAAGCACAGACTGTGGAAAAGCACTTTCATTGAGAGGGGTTGCCAAGCTTCTAAGAAATAACGAGTTTCAGAAATACCAGCAAATATTTTTTCACCCAATCTTGATGATACTTGGTGGTAATAATCAGTACACAAATCCCACTTGGCTCAACAAATTTTGTTCTTCTAGGTTGAAGCGTACGTTTGCAATAGCAGTTTTTATTTTTATTTTTCACTCTATTCTCTCCTATATAGATAGATGAATTTGGAACTCTAAATCCAACATGGTTTGTAGTAGCTCTTTGAAACTGGACAAAATAAAGGAGTTCTCAGTTTTGTCTCTATGGTTTGTTTCCTCTTCAAGTAGCCCTAGCAGAGACGGTGGAAAAGCACTTTCATTGAGAGGGGTTGCCAAGCTTCTGAGAAATAACGAGTTTCCGAAATACCAGAAAAAATTTTTTCACCCAATCTTGATTATACTTGGTGGTAGTGATCAGTACACAAATCCCACTTGGCTCACCAAATTTTTTTCTTCTATGTTGAAGCGTTCGTTTACAGTAGCAGTTTTTATTTTTAGGTTTCACTCTCTTCTCTCCTATAAAGATAGATGAATTTGGAACTCTAAATCCAACATGATTTGCAGTAGCTCTTTGAAACTTGAAAAAATAAAGGAGTTCTAAGTTTTGTCTCTATGATTTGTTTCCGATTCAAGTAGCCCTAAGCAGAGACTGTGGAAAAGCACTTTCATTGAGAGGGGTTGCCAAGCTTCCAAGAAATGATGAGTTTCCGAAATACCAGCAAATATTTTTTCACACAATCTTGATGATACGTGGTGGTAATGACAATTCCACAAATCCCACTTGGCTCACCAAATTTCGTTCTTCTAGGTTGAAGCGTTCGTTTACAGTAGCAGTTTTTATTTTTAGGATTCAGTCTGTTCTCTACTATACAGAAAGATGAATTTGGAACTCTAAATCCAACATTGTTTGTAGTAGCTCTTTGAAACTTGACAAAATAAAGTAGTTCTCAGTTTTGTCTCCATGGTTTGTTTTTTCTTCAATTACCCGTAGTCACAGACTTTGGAAAAGCAGTTTCATTGAGAGGGGTGCCAAGCTTCTAAGAAATAACGAGTTTCCGAAATACCAGCAAATATTTTTTCACCCAATCTTGATGATACTTGGTGGTAATGATCAGTACAAAAATCCCACTTGGCTCACCAAATTTTGTTCTTCTAGGTTGAAGCGTTCGTCTACAGTAGCAGTTTATACATTTAGGTTTCACTCTGTTCTCTCCTATATAGATAGATGAATTTGGAACTCTAAATCCAACATGGTTTGTAGTAGCTCTTTGAAACTTGAGAAAATAAAGGAGTTCTCAGCTTTGTCTCTATGAATTGTTTCCGATTCAAGTAGCCCTAAGCAGAGACTGTGGAAAAGCACTTTCATTGAGAGGGTTTGCCACGCATCCAAGAAATTACATATTTCCGAAATACTAGCAATATTTTTTCACCCAATCTTGATGATACGTGGTGGTAATGAGAAGTCCACAAATATCACTTGGTTCACCAAATTTTGTTCTTCTATGTTGAAGCATTGGTTTACAGTAGCATTTTTTATTTTTAGGTTTCACTCTGTTCTCTACTATATAGATAGATGAATTTGGAACTCTAAATCCAACATGATTTGTAGTAACTCTTTGAAACTTGAGAAAATAAAGGAGTTCTGATTTTTGTCTCCATGGTTTGTTTTCTTTTCAAGTAGCCCTAAGCAGAGACTCTGGAAAATCACTTTCATTAGAGGGGTTGCCAAGCTTCTAAAAAATAACGAGTTTCCGAAATACCAGCAAATATTTTTTCACCCAATGTTGATGATACTTGGTGGTAATGATCAGTACACAAATCCCACTTGGCTCACAAAATTCTGTTCTTCTAGGTTGAAGCGTTGGTCGACAGTATCAGTTTTTATTTTTAGGATTCACTCTGTTCTCTCCTATATAGATAGATGAATTTGGAACTCTATATCCAACATGGTTTGTAGTAGCTCTTTGAAACTTGAGAAAATAAAGGAGTTCTCAGTTTTGTCTCTATGATTTGTTTCCGATTCAAGTAGCCCTAAGCAGAGACTGTGGAGAAGCACTTTCATTGACAGGGGTTGAAACGCTTCCAAGAAATTACGAGTTTCCGAAATACTAGCAAATATTTTTTCACCCAATCTTGATGTTACGTGGTGGTAATGAGATGTATACAAATCCCACTTGGCTCACCAAATTTTGTTCTTCTAGGTTGAAGCATTGGTTTACAGTAGCAGTTTTTATTTTTCGGTTTCACTCTGTTCTCTACTATATAGATAGATGAATTTGGAACTCTAAATCCAACATGGTTTGTAGTAGCTCTTTGAAACTGGACAAAACAAAGGAGTTCTCAGTTTTGACTCTATGTTTTGTTTCCTCTTCAAGTCGCCCTAAGCACAGAAAGTGGAAAAGCACTTTCATTGAGAAATGTTGCCAAGCTTCTAAGAAATAACGAGTTTCTGAAATACCAGCAAATATTTTTTCACCCAATCTTGATGATACTGGGTGGTAATGATCAGTACACAAATTCCACTTGGCTCACCAAATTTTGTTCTTCTACGTTGACGTGATCGTCTACAGTAGCAGTTTTTATATTTAGGTTTCCCTCTGTTCTCTCCTATATAGATAGATGAATTTGGAACTCTAAATGCAACATGTTTCTAGTAGCTCTTTGAAACTTTACAAAATAAAGGAGTTCTCAGTTTTGGCTCTATGGTTTGTTTCCTCTTCAAGTAGCCCTAGGCACAGACTGTGTAAAAGCACTTTCATTGAAAGGGGTTTCAAAGCTTCCAAGAAATAACGAGTTTCCGAAATACCAGCAAATATTTTTTCACCCAATCTTGATGATACGTGGTAGTAATGACAAGTACACAAATCCCACGTGGCTCAACAAATTTTGTTCTTCTAGGTTTAAGCGTTCGTCTACAGTAGCAGTTTTTATATTTAGGTTTTACTCTGTTCTCTCCTATATAGATAGATGAATTTGAAACTCTAAATCCAACATGGTGTGTAGTAGCTCTTTGAAACTTGACAAAATAAAGGAGTTCTCATTTTTGTCTCAATGCTTTGTTTACTCTTCACGTAGCCCTAGGCACAGACTGTAGAAAAGCACTTTCATTGAGAGGGGTTGCCAAGCTTCTAAGAAATAACGAGTTTCTGAAATACCTGCAAATATTTTTTCACCCAATCTTGATGATACTTGGTTGTAATGATCAGTACATAAATTACACTTGGCTCACCAAATTGTGTTCTTCTAGGTTGAAGCATTCGTCTACAGTAGCAGTTTATATATTTAGGTTTCAATCTGTTCTCTCCTACATAGATAGGTGAATTTGGAACTCTAAATCCAACATGGTTTGTAGTAGCTCTTTGAAACTTGAGAAAATAAAGGAGTTCTCAGTTTTGTCTCTATGATTTGTTTCCGATTCAAGTAGCCTTAAGCAGAGACTGTGTAAAAGCACTTTCATTGAGAGGGGTTGCCACGCTTCCAAGAAATTACGATTTTCCGAAATACTAGCAAATATTTTTTCACCCAATCTTGATGATACGTGGTGGTAATGAGAAGTCCACAAATCCCACTTGGTTCACCAAATTTTGTTCTTCTAGGTTGAAGCATTGGTTTACAGTAGCAGTTTTTATTTTTAGGTTTCACTGTGTTCTATATTATATAGATACATGAATTTGGAACTCTAAATCCAACATGATTGTGGTAGCTCTTTGAAACTTGACAAAATAAATGAGTTCTCAGTTTTTTCTCTATGGTTTGTTTCCTCTTCATGTAGTACAAGGCACAGACTGTGAAAAAGCACTTTAATTGAGAGGAGTTGCCAAGCTTCTAAGAAATAACGAGTATCCAAAAATACCAGCAAATATTTTTTCACCCAATTTTGATGATACTTGGTGGTAATGATTAGTACACATATCCCACTTGGCTCACCAAATTTTGTTCTTCTAGGTTGAAGCGTTCATCTACAGTAGCAGTTTTTATATTTAGGTTTCCCTCAGTAATCTCCTATATAGATGGATGAATTTGGAACTCTAAATCCAACATGGTTTGTAGTAGCTCTTTGAAACTTGACAAAATAAAGGAGTTCTCTTTTTTGTCTCAATGCTTTGTTTACTCTTCAAGTAGCCCTAGGCACAGACTGTGGAAAAGCACTTTCATTGAGAGGGGTTGCCAAGCTTCTAAGAAATAACGAGTGTCCGAAATACCAGCAAATATTTTTTCACCCAATGTTGATCATACTTGGTGGTAATGATCACTACACCAATCCCACATGGCTCACCAAATTTTGTTCTTCTAGGTTGAAGCGTTCGTCTAGAGAAGCAGTTTTTTATTTAGGTTTCACTCTGTTCTCTACTATATAGATAGATGAATGTGGAACTCTAAATCCAACATGGTTTGTTGGAGCTCTTTGAAACGTGACAAAATAACGGAGTTCTCAGTTTTGTTTCAATGGTTTGTTTCCTCTTCAAGTAGCCATAGGCACAGACTGTGGAAAAGCACTTTCATTGAGAGGGGTTGCCAAGCTTCTAAGAAATAACGAGTTTCCAAAATACTAGCAAATATTTTTTCACCCAATCTTGATGATATGTGGTGGTAATGAGAAGTCCACAAATCCCACTTGGCTCACCAAATTTTGTTCTTCTAGGATGAAGCATTGGTTTACAGTAGCAGTTTTTATTTTTAGGTTTCACTCTGTTCTCTATTATATAGATAGATAAATTTGGAACTCTAAATCCAACATTGATTGTAGTAGCTCTTTGAAACTTGAAAAATTAAAGGAGTTCTCAGTTTTGTCTCAATGGTTTGTTTCCTCTTCAGGTAGCCCTAGCACAGACTGTGGAAAAGCACTTTCATTGAGAGGGGTTGCCAAGCTTCTAAGAAATAACGAGTTTCCGAAAAACCAGCAAATATTTTTTCCACCAATCTTGATGATACTTGGTGGTAATGATCAGTGCACAAATCCCACTTCTCTCACGAAATTTTGTTCTTCTAGGTTGAAGCATTCGTCTACAGTAGCAGTTTATATATTTAGGTTTCACTCTGTTCTCTCCTATATAGATAGATGAATTTGGAACTCTAAATCCAACATGGTTTGTAGTAGCTCTCTGAAACTTGAGAAAATAAAGGAGTTCTCAGTTTTGTCTCTATGATTTGTTTCCGATTCAAGTAGCCCTAAACAGAGACTGTGGAAAAGCACTTTCATTGAGAGGGGTTGCCACGCTTCCAAGAAATTACGAGTTCCCAAAATACTAGCAAATATTTTTTCACCCAATCTTGATGATACATGGTGGTAATGAGAAGTCCACAAATCCCACTTGGCTCACCAAATTTTGTTCTTCTAGGTTGAAGCATTAATTTACAGTAGCAGTTTTTATTTTTAGGTTTCACTCTGTTCTCTACTATATAGATAGATGAATTTGGAACTCTAAATCCAACATGGTTTGTAGTAGCTCTTTGAAACTTGACAAAATAAAGGAGTTCTCAGTTTTGTCTCTATGGTTTGTTTCCTCTTCAAGTCGCCCTAAGCACAGAAAGTGGAAAAGCACTTTCATTGAGAGGGGTTGCCAAGCTTCTAAGAAATAACGAGTTTCCGAAAAACCAGCAAATATTTTTTCACCCAATGTTGATGATTCTTGGTGGTAATGATCAGTACACAAATCCCACTTGGCTCACCAAATTTTGTTCTTCTAGGTTGAAGCGTTCGTCTTCAGTAGCAGTTTTTTATTTAGGTTTCACTCTGTTCTCTACTATATAGATTGATGAATTTGGAACTCTAAATCCAACATGGTTTGTAGTAGCTGTTTGAAACTTGACAAAAAAAAGGAGTTCTCAGTTTTGTCTCTATGGTTTGTTTCCTCTTCAAGTAGCCCTAGGCGCAGACTGTATAAAAGCACTTTCATTGAGACGGGTTGCCACGCTTCCAAGAAATAACAAGTTTCCGAAATACCTGCAAATATTTTTTCACCCAATCTTCATGATACTTGGTTGTAATGATCATTACAAAAATCCCACTTGGCTCACCAAATTGTGTTCTTCTAGGTTGAAGCATTCGTCTACAGTAGCAGTTTATATATTTAGGTTTCACTCTGTTCTCTCCTATATAGATAGATGAATTTGGAACTCTAAATCCAACATGGTTTGTAGTAGCTCTTTGAAACTGGCCAAAATAAAGGAGTTCTCAGTTTTGTCTCAATGGTTTGTTTCCTCTTCAAGCCGCCCTAAGCACAGAAAGTGGAAAAGGACTTTCATTGAGAGGGGTTGCCAAGCTTCTAAGAAATAACGAGTTTCCGAAAAATCAGCAAATATTTTTTCACCCAATGTTGATGATTCTTGGTGGTAATGATCAGTACACAAATCCCACTTGGCTCATCAAATTTTGTTCTTCTAGGTTGAAGCGTTCGTCTACAGTAGCAGTTTTTTATTTAGGTTTCACTCTGTTCTCTACTATATAGATAGACGAATTTGGAACTCTAAATCCAACATGGTTTGTAGTAGCTGTTTGAAACTTGACAAAATAAAGGATTTCTCAGTTTTGTCTCCATGGTTTTTTCATGTTCAAGTAGCCCTAGGCACAAACTGTGGAAAAGCACTTTCATTGAGAGGGGTTGCCAAGTTTCTAAGAAATAACGAGTTTCCGAAATACCAGCAAATATTTTTTCACCCAATGTTGATGATTCTTGGTGGTAATGATCAGGACACAAATCCCGCTTGGCTCACAAATTTTGTTCTTCTAGGTTGAAGCGTTCGTCTACAGTAGCAGTTTTTATATTTAGGTTTTTCTCTGTTCTCTCCTATATAGATAGTTGAATTTGGAACTCTAACTCCAACATAGTTTGTAGTAGCTCTTTGAAACTTGACAAATAAAAGAGTTCTAAGTTTTGTCTCAATGATTTGTTTCCTCTTCAAGTAGCCCTAGGCGCAGACTGTATAAAAGCACTTTCATTGAGAGCGGTTGCCAAGCTTCTAAGAAATAACGAGTTTCCGAAATACCTGCAAATATTTTATCACCCAATCTTGATGTTACTTGGTTGTAATGATCAGTACACAAATCCCACTTGGCTCACCAATTTGTGTTCTTCTAGGTTGAAGCATTCGTCTACAGTAGCAGTTTATATATTTAGGTTTCACTCTGTTGTCTCCTATATAGATAGATGATTTTGGAACTCTAAATCCAACATGGTTTGTAGTAGCTCTTTGAAACTTGAGAAAATAAAGGAGTTCTCAGTTTTGTCTCTATGATTTGTTTCTGATTCAAGTAGCCCTAAGCAGAGACTGTGGAAAAGCACTTTCATTGACAGGGGTTGCCACGCTTCCAAGAAATTACGAGTTTCCAAAATACTAGCAAATATTTTTTCACCCAATCTTGATGTTACGTGGTGGTAATGAGATGTCCACAAATCCCACTTGGCTCACCAAATTTTGTTCTTCTAGGTTGAAGCATTGGTTTACAGTAGCATTTTTATTTTTCGGTTTCTCTGTTCTCTACTGTATAGATAGATGAATTTGGAACTCAAAATCCAACATGGTTTGTAGTAACTCTTTGAAACTGGACAAAATAAAGGAGTTCTCAGTTTTGTCTCTATGGTTTGTTTCCTCTTCAAGTCGCCCTAAGCACAGAAAGTGGAAAAGCACTTTCATTGAGAAAGGTTGCCAAGCTTCTAAGAAATAACGAGTTTCTGAAATACCAGCAAATATTTTTTCACCCAATTTTGATGATACTGGGTGGTAATGATCAGTACACAAATCCTACTTGGCTCACCAAATTTTGTTCTTCTACGTTGATGCGATCGTCTACAGTAGCAGTTTTTATATTTAGGTTTCCCTCTGTTCTCTCCTATATAGATAGTTGAATTTGGAACTCTAAATCCAACATGGTTTGTAGTAGCTCTTTGAAACTTGACAAAATAAAGGAGTTCTCAGTTTTGTCTCAATGGTTTGTTTCCTATTCAGGTAGCCCTATGCACAGACTGTGGAAAAGCACTTTCATTGAGAGGGGTTGCCAAGATTCTAAGAAATAACGAGTTTCCGAAATACCAGCAAATATTTTTTCACCCAACGTTGATGATACTTGGTGGTAATGACAAGTACACAAATCTCACTTGGCTCCGCAAATTTTGTTCTTCTAGGTTGAAGTGTTCTTCTACAGTTGCAGTTTTTATATTTAAGTTTCACTCCGTTCTCTCCTATATCGATAGATGAATTTGAAACTCTAAAACCAACATGGTTTTTAGTAGCTCTTTGAAACTTGAAAAAACAAAGGAGTTCTGTGTTTTGTCTTTATGGTTTGTTTCCTCTTCATTAGCCCTAGGCACAGAATGTGGAAAAGCACTTTCATTGAGAGGGGTTGCCAAGCGTCTAAGAAATAACGAGATTCCGAAATGCCAGCAAATATTTTTTCACCCAATGTTGATGATACTTGGTGGTAATGATCAGTACACAAATGCCACTTGGGTTACCAAATTTTGTTCTTCTAAGTTGAAGCGTTCGTCTACAGTAGCAGTTTTTATATTTAGGTTTCACTCTGTTCTCTCTTATATAAAGAGAAGAATTTGGAACTCTAAATCCAGCATGGTGTGTAATAGCTCTTTGAAACTTGACAAAATAAAGTAGTTCTCAGTTTTGTCTCTATGGTTTGTTTCCTCTTCAAGCAGCCCTAGGCACAGACTGTGGAAAAGCACTTTCATTGAGAGGTGTTGCCAAGCTTCCAAGAAGTTAAGTTTCCGAAATACCAGCAGATAATTTTTCACCCAATCTTGATGATACATGGTGGTAATGAGAGGTACACAAATCCCACTTGTCTCACCAAATTTTGTTCTTCTAGGTGGAAGCGTTCATTTACAGTAGCAGTTGTTATTTTTAGGTTTCACTCTGTTCTCTTCTATATAGATAGAAGAATTTGGAACTCTAAATCCAACATGGTTTGAAGTAGCTCTTTGATACTTGAGAAAATAAAGGAGTACTCAGTTTTGTCTCTACGGTTTGTTTCCTCTTCAAGTAGCCCTAGATACAGACAGCAGAAAAGCACTTTAATTGAGAAAGGTTGCCAAGCTTCTAAGAAATAACGGGTTTTTGAAATACCAGCAAATATTTTTTCACCCAATTTTGATGATACTTGGTGGTAATGATTAGTACACATATTTCAGTTGGCTCAACAAATTTTGTTCTTCTAGGTTGAAGCGTTCGTCTACAGTAGCAGTTTTTATATTTAGGTTTCACTCAGTTCTCTCCTATATAGGTAGATGAATTTGGAACTCTAAATCCAACATGGTTTGTAGTAGCTCTTTGAAACTTGACAAAATAACGGAGTTCTCAGTTTTAATCCCATGGTTTGTTTCCTCTTCAAGTAGCCCTAAGCAGAGACTGTGGAAAAGCACTTTCATTGAAAGGGGTTTCAAAGCTTCCAAGAAATAACGAGTTTCCGAAATCCCAGCAAATGTTTTGTCACCCAATCTTGATGATTCCTGATGGTAATGATCAGTAAACAAATCTCACTTGGCTCACCAAATTTTGTTCTTCTAGGTTGAAGCGTTCTTCTACAGTAGCAGTTTTAATATTTCGGTTTCCCTCTGTTCTCTTCTATATAGATAGATGAATTTGGAACTCTAAATCCAACATGGTTTGTACTAGCTCTTTGAAACTTGAAAAAATAAAGGAGTTCTCATTTTTGTCTCAATGCTTTGTTTCCTCTTCAAGTAGCCTTAGGCACAGACTGTAAAAAAGCACTTTCATTGAGAGGGGTTGCCAAGCTTCTAAGAAATAACGAATTTCCGAAATACCAGCAAATATTTTTTCACCCAAGTTGATGATACTGGGTGGTAATGATCAGTACACAAATCCCACTTGGCTCACCAAATTTTGTTCTTCTACGTTGACGCAATCGTCTACAGTATCAGTTTTTATATTTAGGTTTCACTCTGTTCTCTCCTACATAGATAGATGAATTTGGAACTCTAAATCCATCATAGTTTGTAGTAGCTCATTGAAACTTGACAAAATAAAGCAGTTCTCAGTTTTGTCTCTATGGTTTGTTTCCTCTTCAAGTAGCCCTAGGCACAGACTGTGGAAAAGCACTTTCATTGAAAGGGGTTGCCAAGCTTCCATGAAATTACAAGTTGCCGAAACACAAGCAATTATTTTTTCACCCAATGTTGATCATACGTGGTGGTAATGATCAGTACACAAATCCCACTTGGCTCACCTAATTTTCTTCATCTAGGTTGAAGCGTTCGTCTACAGTAGCAGTTTTTATATTTAGGTTTCACTCTGTTCTCTCCTATATAGATAGATGAATTTGGAACTCTAAATGCAACATGGTATGTAGTAGCTCTTTGAAACTTGACAAAATAAAGGAGTTCTCCGTTTTGTCTCTATGGTTTGTTTCCTCTTCAAGTAGCCCTAGGCACAGACTGTGGAAAAGCACTTTCATTGAGAGGGGTTGCCAAGGTTCTAAGAAATAACGAGTTTCCGAAATACCAGCAAATATTTTTTCACCCAGGCTGGATGATACTTGGTGGTAATGATCAGTGCACAAATCCCACTTGGCTCACCAAATTTTGTTCTTCTAGGTTGAAGCGATCATTTACAGTAGCAGTTTTCATTTTTAGGTTTCACTCTGTTTTCTCCTATATAGATAGGTGAATTTGGAACTGTAAATCAAACATGGTTTGTAGTAGCTCTTTGAAACTTGACAAAATAAACGAGTTCTCAGTTTTGTATCTATGGATTGTTTCCCCTTCAAGTAGCCCTAGGCACAGACTGTGGAAAAGCACTTTCATTGCCAGGGGTTGCCAAGCTTCTAAGAAATAACGAGTTTCCGAAATACCAGCAAATATTTTTTCAACCAATCTTGATGATACTGGGTGGTAATGATCAGTACACAAATCCCACTTGGCTCACCAAATTTTCTTCTTCTAGGTTGAAGCGTTCATTTACAGTAGCAGTTTATATTTTTAGGTTTCCCTCTTTTCTCTACTATATACATAGATGAATTTGGAACTCTAAATCCAACATGGTTTGTAGTAGCTCTTTGAAACTTGACAAAATGAAGGAGTTCTCAGTTTTGTGTCTATGGTTTGTTTCCTCTTCAAGTAGCACTAGGCAGAGACTGTGGAAAAGCACTTTCATTGAGAGGGGTTGCCAAGCTTCTAAGAAATAACGAGTTTCCGCAAGACCAGCAAATATTTTTTCACCCAATGTTGATGATACTTGGTGGTAATGATCAGTACACAAATCCCACTTGGCTCAACAAAGTTTGTTCTTCTACGTTGACGTGTTCATCTACAGTAGCAGTTTTTATATTTAGGTTTCCCTCTGTTCTCTCCTATATAGATAGTTGAATTTGGAACTCTAAATCCAACATGGTTTGTAGTAGCTCTTTGAAACCTGACAAAATAAAGGAGTTCTCAGTTTTGTCTCTATGGTTTGTTTCGTATTCAGGTAGCCCTATGCACAGACTGTGGAAAAGCACTTTCATTGAGAGGGGTTGCCAAGATTCTAAGAATAACGAGTTTCCGAAATACCAGCAAATATTTTTTCACCCAACGTTGATGATACTTGGTGGTAATGACAAGTACACAAATCTCACTTGTCTCCGCAAATTTTGTTCTTCTAGGTTGAAGTGTTCATCTACAGTTGCAGTTTTTATATTTAAGTTTCACTCTGTTCTCTCCTATATCGATAGATGAATGTGAAACTCTAAAAACAACATGGTTTGTAGTAGCTCTTTGAAACTTGACAAAATAAAGTAGTTCTGAGTTTTGTCTCTATGGTTTGTTTCTTCTTCAATTAGCCCTAGGCACAGACTTTGGAAAAGCAGTTTCATTGAGATTGGTTGAAAGCTTCTAAAATTACGAGTTTCCGAAATACCAGCAAATATTTTTTCACCCAATGTTGATGATACTTGGTGGTAATGATCAGGACACAAATCCCACTTGACTCACCAAATTTTGTTCTTCTAAGTTGAAGCGTTCGTTTACAGTAGCAGTTTATATTTTTTGGTTTCCCTCTGTTCTCTCCTATACAGATAGATGAATTTGGAACTCTAAATCCAACATGGTTTGTAGTAGCTCTTTGAAACTTGCCAAAATAAAGGAGTTCTCAGTTTTTTCTCTAGGGTTTTTTTCCTCTTCAAGTAGCCCTAGGCAGAGACTGTGGAAAAGCACTTTCAGTGAAAGCGTTGCCAAGCTCTTATGAAATAACGAGTTTCCGAAATACCAGGAAATATTTTTCAACCAATCTTGATGATACGTGTTGGTAATGACAGTACACAAATCCCACTTGGCTCACCAAATTTTGTTCATCTAGGTTGAAGCGTTCGTCTACAGTAGCAGTATTTATATTTAGGATTCACTCTGTTCTCTCCTATATAGATAGATGAATTTGGAATTCTAAATTCAACATGGTTTGTAGTAGCTCTTCGAAACTTGACAAAATAAAGGAGTTCTCAGTTTTGTCTCTATGATTTGTTTCCGCTTCAAGTAGCCCTAAGAAGAGACTGTAGAAAAGCACTTTCATTGAGAGGGGTTGCCAAGCTTCCAAAAAATTACGAGTTTCTGAAATACCAGCAAATATTTTTTTACCCAACATTGATGACATGTGGTGGTAATGATCAGTACACAAATCCCACTTGGCTCACCAAATTGTGTTCTTCTAGGTTGAAGCGTTCGTTTACAGTAGCAGTTTATATTTTTAGGTTTCACTCTGCTCTCTCCTATATAGATAGATGAATTTGGAACTCTAAATCCAACATGGTTTGTAGTAGCTCTTTGAAACTTGACAAAATAAAGTAGTTCTCAGTTTTGTCTCTATGGTTTGTTTCTTCTTCAATTAGCCCTAGGCACAGACTTTGGAAAAGCAGTTTCATTGAGATTGGTTGAAAGCTTCTAAAATTACAAGTTTCCGAAATACCAGCAAATATTTTTTCACCCAATGTTGATGATACTTGGTGGTAATGATCAGGACACAAATCCCATTTGGCTCACCAAATATTGTTCTTCTAGGTTGAAGCGTTCGTCTACAGTAGCAGTTTTTATATTTAGGTTTCATCTGTTCTCTCCTATATAGATAGATGAATTTGGAACTCTAAATCCAACATGGTTTGTAGTAGCTCTTTGAAACTTGACAAAATAAAGGAGTTCTCAGTTTTGTCTCTATGATTTCTTTTCGCTTCAAGTAGCCCTAAGCAGAGACTGTGGAAAAGCATTTTCATTGAGAGGGGTTGCCAAGCTTCCAAGAAATCACGAGTTTCCGAAATACCAGCAAATATTTTTTCACCCAATCTTGATTATACTTCGTGGTATTGACAAGTCCACAAATCCCACTTCGCTCACCAAATTTTGTTCTTCTAGGTTGAAGAGTTCATCTACAGTAGCACTTTTTATATTTAGGTTTCACTCTGTTCTCTCCTACATAGATAGATGAATTTGGAACTCTAAATCCAACCTGTTTTTTAGCAGATCTTTGAAACTTGACAAAATAAAGGCGTTCTCAGTTTTGTCTCTATGGTTTGTTTCCTCTTCATGTAGTCCAAGGCACAGACTGTGGAAAAGCACTTTCATTGAGAGGGGTTGCCAAGCTTCCAAGAAATTACGAGTTTCCGAAATACCAGCAAATATTTTTTCACCTAATCTTGATGATACGTGTTGGTAATGACAGTACACAAATCCCAATTGGCTCACCAAATTTTGTTCATCTAGGTTGAAGCGTTCGTCTACAGTAGCAGTTTTTATATTTAGGTTTCACTCTGTTCTCTCCTATATAGATAGATGAATTTGGAATTCTAAATTCACCATGGGTTGTAGTAGCTCTTCGAAATTTGACAAAATAAAGGAGTTCTCAGTATTGTCTCTATTATTTGTTTCCTCTTCAAGTAGCCCTAAGAACAGACAGTAGAAAAGCACTTTCATTGAGAGGGGTTGCCAAGCTTCCAAAAAATTACGAGTTTTTGAAATACCAGCAAATATTTTTTTACCCAACATTGATGATACGTGGTGGTAATGATCAGTACACAAATCCCACTTGGCTCACCAAATTGTGTTCTTCTAGGTTGAAGCGTTCGTTTACAGTAGCAGTTTATATTTTTATGTTTCACTCTGCTCTCTCCTATACAGATAGATGAATTTGGAACTCTAAATCCAACATGGTTTGTAGAAGCTATTTGAAACTTGACAAAATAAAGGAGTTCTCAGTTTTGTCTCTAGGATTTGTTTCAGATTCAAGTAGCCCTAAGCAGAGACTGTGGAAAAGCACTTTCATTGAGAGGGGTTGCCAAGCTTCCAAGAAATTACGAGTTTACGAAATACCAGCAAATATTTTTCACCCAATCTTGATGATACGTGGTGGTAATGACAAGTCCACAAATCCCACTTGGCTCACCAAATTTCGTTCTTCTAGGTTGAAGCATTCGTTTACAGTAGCAGTTTTTAGTTTTAGGTTTCACTCTGTTCTCTACTATATAGATAGATGAATTTGGAACTCTAAATAAAACATGGTTTGTAGTAGCTCTTTCAAACTTGACAAAATAAAGGAGTTCTCAGTTTTGTCTCAATGGTTTGTTTCCTCTTAAAGTAGCCCTAGGCACAGACTGTGGAAAAGCACTTTCATTGAGAGCAGTTGCCAAGTTTCTAGGAAATAACGAGTTTCCGAAATACCAGCAAGTATTTTTTCACCCAATGTTGATGATACTTGGTGGTAATGATCAGGACACAAATCCCACTTGGCTCACCAAATTTTGTTCTTCTAGGTTGAAGGGTTCGTCTACAGTAGCAGTTTTTATATTTAGGTTTCATCTGTTCTCTCCTATATAGATAGATGAATTTGGAACTCTAAATCCAACATGGTTTGTAGTAGCTCTTTGAAATTTCACAAAATAAAGGAGTTCTCAGTTTTGTCTCTATGATTTCTTTCCGCTTCAAGTAGCCCTAAGAAGAGACTGTGGAAAAGCACTTTCATTGAGAGGGGTTGCCAAGCTTCCAAGAAATCACGAGTTTCCGAAATACCAGCAAATATTTTTCACCCAATCTTGATTATACTTCGTCGTATTGACAAGTCCACAAATCCCACTCGCTTACCAAATTTTGTTCTTCTAGGTTGAAGCGTTCGTGTACAGTAGCACTTTTTATATTTAGGTTTCCCTCTGTTCTCTCCTATATAGATAGTTGAATTTGGAACTCTAAATCCAACAGGGTTTGTAGTAGCTCTTTGAAACTTGACATAATAAAGGAGTTCTCAGTTTTGTCTCAATGGTTTGATTCCTCTTCAAGTAGCCCTAGGCAGAGACTGTGGAAAAGCACTTTCATTGAGAGGGGTTGCCAAGCTTCTAAGAAATAACGAGTTTCCGAAAGACCAGCAAATATTTTTTCACCCAATGTTGATGATACTTGGTGGTAATGATCAGTACACAAATCCCACTTGGCTCACCAAATTTTGTTCTTCTAGGTTGAAGCGTTCGTCTACAGTAGCAGTTTTTATATTTAGGTTTCCCTCTGCTCTCTCCTATACAGATAGTTGAATTTGGAACTCTAAATAAAACATGGTTTGCAGTAGCTCTTTGAAACTTGACAAAATAAAGGAGTTCTCAGTTTTGTCTCTATGGTTTCTTTCCTCTTCAAGTAGCCCTCGGCACAGACTGTGGAAAAGCAGTTTCATTGAGAGGGGTTGCAAAGCTTTTAAGAACTAACGAGTTTCCGAAATACCAGCAAATATTTTTTCACCCAATGTTGATGACACTTGGTGGTAATGATCAGTACACAAATCAAACTTGGCTCACCAAATTTGCTTCTTCTAGATTGAAGCGTTCGTCTACAGTAGCAGTTTTTATATTTAGGTTTCACTCTGTTCTCTCCCATATAGATAAATGAATTTGGAACTCTAAATCCAACATGGTTTGTAGTAGCTCTTTGAAATTTGACAAAAGAAAGGAGTTCTCAGTTTTGTCTCTATGGTTTGCTTCTTCTTCAAGTAGCCCTAGGCACAGACTGTGGAAAAGCACTTTCATTGAGAGGGGTTGCCAAGCTTCCAAGAAATTACGAGTTTCTGAAATACCAGCAAATATTTTTTCACCTAATCTTGATGATACGTGTTGGTAATGACAGAACACAAATCCCACTTGGCTCACCAAATTTTGTTCATCTAGGTTGAAGTGTTCGTCTACAGTAGCAGTTTTTATATTTAGGTTTCACTCTGTTCTCTCCCATATAGATGGATGAATTTGGAACTCTAAATCCAACATGGTTTGTAGTAGCTCTTTGAAATTTGACAAAAGAAAGGAGTTCTCAGTTTTGTCTCTATGGTTTGTTTCTTCTTCAAGTAGCCCTAGGCACAGACTGTGGAAAAGCACTTTCATTGAGAGGGGTTGCCAAGCTTCCAAGAAATTACGAGTTTCTGAAATACCAGCAAATATTTTTTCACCTAATCTTGATGATACGTGTTGGTAATGACAGTACACAAATCCCACTTGGCTCACCAAATTTTGTTCATCTAGGTTGAAGCGTTCGTCTACAGTAGCAGTTTTTATATTTAGGATTCACTCTGTTCTCTCCTATATAGATAGATGAATTTGGAATTCTAAATTCAACATGGTTTGTAGTAGCTCTTCGAAACTTGACAAAATAAAGGAGTTCTCAGTTTTGTCTCTATGATTTGTTTCCGCTTCAAGTAGCCCTAAGAACAGACTGTAGAAAAGCACTTTCATTGAGAGGGGTTGCCAAGCTTCCAAAAAATTACGAGTTTTTGAAATACCAGCAAATATTTTTTTACCCAACATTGATGATACGTGGTGGTAATGATCAGTACACAAATCCCACTTGGCTCACCAAATTGTGTTCTTCTAGGTTGAAGCGTTCGTTTACAGTAGCAGTTTATATTTTTATGTTTCACTCTGCTCTCTCCTATACAGATAGATGAATTTGGAACTCTAAATCCAACATGGTTTGTAGAAGCTATTTGAAACTTGACAAAATAAAGGAGTTCTCAGTTTTGTCTCTAGGATTTGTTTCAGATTCAAGTAGCCCTAAGCAGAGACTGTGGAAAAGCACTTTCATTGAGAGGGTTTGCCAAGCTTCCAAGAAATTACGAGTTTCCGAAATACCAGCAAATATTTTTTCACCCAATCTTGATGATACGTGGTGGTAATGACAAGTCCACAAATCCCACTTGGCTCACCAAATTTCGTTCTTCTAGGTTGAAGCATTCGTTTACAGTAGCAGTTTTTAGTTTTAGGTTTCACTCTGTTCTCTACTATATAGATAGATGAATTTGGAACTCTAAATAAAACATGGTTTGTAGTAGCTCTTTCAAACTTGACAAAATAAAGGAGTTCTCAGTTTTGTCTCAATGGTTTGTTTCCTCTTAAAGTAGCCCTAGGCACAGACTGTGGAAAAGCACTTTCATTGAGAGCAGTTGCCAAGTTTCTAGGAAATAACGAGTTTCCGAAATACCAGCAAGTATTTTTTCACCCAATGTTGATGATACTTGGTGGTAATGATCAGGACACAAATCCCACTTGGCTCACCAAATTTTGTTCTTCTAGGTTGAAGGGTTCGTCTACAGTAGCAGTTTTTATATTTAGGTTTCATCTGTTCTCTCCTATATAGATAGATGAATTTGGAACTCTAAATCCAACATGGTTTGTAGTAGCTCTTTGAAATTTCACAAAATAAAGGAGTTCTCAGTTTTGTCTCTATGATTTCTTTCCGCTTCAAGTAGCCCTAAGAAGAGACTGTGGAAAAGCACTTTCATTGAGAGGGGTTGCCAAGCTTCCAAGAAATCACGAGTTTCCGAAATACCAGCAAATATTTTTCACCCAATCTTGATTATACTTCGTCGTATTGACAAGTCCACAAATCCCACTCGCTTACCAAATTTTGTTCTTCTAGGTTGAAGCGTTCGTGTACAGTAGCACTTTTTATATTTAGGTTTCCCTCTGTTCCCTCCTATATAGATAGTTGAATTTGGAACTCTAAATCCAACAGGGTTTGTAGTAGCTCTTTGAAACTTGACATAATAAAGGAGTTCTCAGTTTTGTCTCAATGGTTTGATTCCTCTTCAAGTAGCCCTAGGCAGAGACTGTTTAAAAGCACTTTCATTGAGAGGGGTTGCCAAGCTTCTAAGAAATAACGAGTTTCCGAAAGACCAGCAAATATTTTTTCACCCAATGTTGATGATACTTGGTGGTAATGATCAGTACACAAATCCCACTTGGCTCACCAAATTTTGTTCTTCTAGGTTGAAGCGTTCGTCTACAGTAGCAGTTTTTATATTTAGGTTTCCCTCTGCTCTCTCCTATACAGATAGTTGAATTTGGAACTCTAAATAAAACATGGTTTGCAGTAGCTCTTTGAAACTTGACAAAATAAAGGAGTTCTCAGTTTTGTCTATGGTTTCTTTCCTCTTCAAGTAGCCCTCGGCACAGACTGTGGAAAAGCAGTTTCATTGAGAGGGGTTGCAAAGCTTTTAAGAACTAACGAGTTTCCGAAATACCAGCAAATATTTTTTCACCCAATGTTGATGACACTTGGTGGTAATGATCAGTACACAAATCAAACTTGGCTCACCAAATTTGCTTCTTCTAGATTGAAGCGTTCGTCTACAGTAGCAGTTTTTATATTTAGGTTTCCCTCTGCTCTCTCCCATATAGATAGATGAATTTGGAACTCTAAATCCAACATGGTTTGTAGTAGCTCTTTGAAATTTGACAAAAGAAAGGAGTTCTCAGTTTTGTCTCTATGGTTTGTTTCTTCTTCAAGTAGCCCTAGGCACAGACTGTGGAAAAGCACTTTCATTGAGAGGGGTTGCCAAGCTTCCAAGAAATTACGAGTTTCTGAAATACCAGCAAATATTTTTTCACCTAATCTTGATGATACGTGTTGGTAATGACAGAACACAAATCCCACTTGGCTCACCAAATTTTGTTCATCTAGGTTGAAGCGTTGGTCTACAGTAGCAGTTTTTATATTTAGGTTTCACTCTGTTCTCTCCCATATAGATGGATGAATTTGGAACTCTAAATCCAACATGGTTTGTAGTAGCTCTTTGAAATTTGACAAAAGAAAGGAGTTCTCAGTTTTGTCTCTATGGTTTGTTTCTTCTTCAAGTAGCCCTAGGCACAGACTGTGGAAAAGCACTTTCATTGAGAGGGGTTGCCAAGCTTCCAAGAAATTACGAGTTTCTGAAATACCAGCAAATATTTTTTCACCTAATCTTGATGATACGTGTTGGTAATGACAGTACACAAATCCCACTTGGCTCACCAAATTTTGTTCATCTAGGTTGAAGCGTTCGTCTACAGTAGCAGTTTTTATATTTAGGATTCACTCTGTTCTCTCCTATATAGATAGATGAATTTGGAATTCTAAATTCAACATGGTTTGTAGTAGCTCTTCGAAACTTGACAAAATAAAGGAGTTCTCAGTTTTGTCTCTATGATTTGTTTCCGCTTCAAGTAGCCCTAAGAACAGACTGTAGAAAAGCACTTTCATTGAGAGGGGTTGCCAAGCTTCCAAAAAATTACGAGTTTCTGAAATTCCAGCAAATATTTTTTTACCCAACATTGATGATATGTGGTGGTAATGATCAGTACACAAATCCCACTTGGCTCACCAAATTGTGTTCTTCTAGGTTGAAGCGTTCGTTTACAGTAGCAGTTTATATTTTTAGGTTTCACTCTGCTCTCTCCTATATAGATAGATGAATTTGGAACTCTAAATCCAACATGGTTTGTAGTAGCTCTTTGAAACTTGACAAAATAAAGTAGTTCTCAGTTTTGTCTCTATGGTTTGTTTCTTCTTCAATTAGCCCTAGGCACAGACTTTGGAAAAGCAGTTTCATTGAGAGGGGTTGAAAGCTTCTAAAATTACGAGTTTCCGAAATACCAGCAAATATTTTTTCACCCAATGTTGATGATACTTGGTGGTAATGATCAGGACACAAATCGCACTTGGCTCACCAAATATTGTTCTTCTAGGTTGAAGCGTTCGTCTACAGTAGCAGTTTTTATATTTAGGTTTCATCTGTTCTCTCCTATATAGATAGATTAATTTGGAACTCTAAATCCAACATGGTTTGTAGTAGCTCTTTGAAACTTGACAAAATAAAGGAGTTCTCAGTTTTGTCTCTATGTTTTCTTTTCGCTTCAAGTAGCCCTAAGCAGAGACTGTGGAAAAGCATTTTCATTGAGAGGGGTTGCCAAGCTTCCAAGAAATCACGAGTTTCCGAAATACCAGCAAATATTTTTTCACCCAATCTTGATTATACTTCGTGGAATTGACAAGTCCACAAATCCCACTTCGCTCACCAAATTTTGTTCTTCTAGGTTGAAGAGTTCGTCTACAGTAGCACTTTTTTATATTTAGGTTTCACTCTGTTCTCTCCTACATAGATAGATGAATTTGGAATTCTAAATTCAACAGGGGTTGTAGTAGCTCTTCGAAATTTGACAAAATAAAGGAGTTCTCAGTATTGTCTCTATGATTTGTTTCCGCTTCAAGTAGCCCTAAGAACAGACTGTAGAAAAGCACTTTCATTGAGAGGGGTTGCCAAGCGTCCAAAAAATTACGAGTTTTTGAAATACCAGCAAATATTTTTTTACCCAACATTGATGATACGTGGTGGTAATGATCAGTACACAAATCCCACTTGGCTCACCAAATTGTGTTCTTCTAGGTTGAAGCGTTCGTTTACAGTAGCAGTTTATATTTTTATGTTTCACTCTGCTCTCTCCTATACAGATAGATGAATTTGGAACTCTAAATCCAACATGGTTTGTAGAAGCTATTTGAAACTTGACAAAATAAAGGAGTTCTCAGTTTTGTCTCTAGGATTTGTTTCAGATTCAAGTAGCCCTAAGCAGAGACTGTGGAAAAGCACTTTCATTGAGAGGGGTTGCCAAGCTTCTAAGAAATTACGAGTTTCCGAAATACCAGCAAATATTTTTTCACCCAATCCTGATGATACGTGGTGGTAATGACAAGTCCACAAATCCCACTTGGCTCACCAAATTTCGTTCTTCTAGGTTGAAGCATTCGTTTACAGTAGCAGTTTTTAGTTTTAGGTTTCACTCTGTTCTCTACTATATAGATAGATGAATTTGGAACTCTAAATCCAACATGGTTTGTAGTAGCTCTTTCAAACTTGACAAAATAAAGGAGTTCTCTGTTTTGTATCAATGGTTTGTTTCCTCTTCAAGTAGCCCTAGGCACAGACTGTGGAAAAGCACTTTCATTGAGAGCAGTTGCCAAGTTTCTAAGAAATAACGAGTTTCCGAAATACCAGCAAGTATTTTTTCAACCAATGTTGATGATACTTGGTGGTAATGATCAGTACACAAATCCCACTTGGCTCACCAAATTTGCTTCTTCTAGATTGAAGCGTTCGTCTACAGTAGCAGTTTTTATATTTAGGTTTCACTCTGTTCTCTCCTATATAGATAGATGAATTTGGAACTCTAAATCCAACATGGTTTGTAGTAGCTCTTTGAAATTTGACAAAAGAAAGGAGTTCTCAGTTTTGTCTCTATGGTTTGTTTCTTCTTCAAGTAGCCCAAGGCACAGACTGTGGAAAAGCACTTTCATTGAGAGGGATTGCCAAGCTTCTAAGAAATAAAGAGTTTCCGAAATACCAGGAAATATTTTTTCCCCCAATGTTGATGATACTTGGTGGTAATCATCAGGACACAAATCCCACTGGGCTCACCAAATTTTGTTCTTCTAGGTTGAAGCGTTCGTCTACAGTAGCAGTTTTTATATTTAGGTTTCCCTCTGCTCTCTCCTATACAGATAGTTGAATTTGGAACTCTAAATAAAACATGGTTTGCAGTAGCTCTTTGAAACTTGACAAAATAAAAGAGTTCTCAGTTTTGTCTCTATGGTTTGTTTCCTCTTCAAGTAGCCCTCGGCACAGACTGTGGAAAAGCACTTTCATTGAGAGGGGTTGCAAAGCTTTTAAGAACTAACGAGTTTCCGAAATACCAGCAAATATTTTTTCACCCAATGTTGATGATACTTGGTGGTAATGATCAGTACACAAATCAAACTTGGCTCACCAAATTTGCTTCTTCTAGATTGAAGTGTTCGTCTACAGTAGCAGTTTTTATATTTAGGTTTCACTATGTTCTCTCCCATATAGATGGATGAATTTGGAACTCTAAATCCAACATGGTTTGTAGTAGCTCTTTGAAATTTGACAAAAGAAAGGAGTTCTCAGTTTTGTCTCTATGGTTTCTTTCCTCTTCAAGTAGCATTAGGCACAGACTGTGAAAAAGCACTTTAATTGAGAGGGGTTGCAAAGCTTCTAAGAAATAACGAGTTTACAACTTACAAGCAAATATTTTTTCACCCAATCTTGATCATACATGCTGGTAATGATCAGTACACAAATTCAACTTGGATCACGAAATTTTGTTCTTCTAGGTTGAAGCATTCGTTTACAGTAGCAGTTTTTAGTTTTAGGTTTCACTCTGTTCTCTCCTATATAGATAGATGAATTTGGAACTCTAAATCCAACATCGTTTGTAGTAGCTCTTTGAAACTTGACAAAATAAAGGAGTTCTCAGTTTTGTCTCTATGGTTTGTTTCCTCTTCAAGTAGCCCTAGGCACAGACTGTGGAAAATCACTGTCATTGAGAGGGGTTGCCAAGCTTTTAAGAAATAACGAGTTTCCGGAATACCAGCAAATATTTTTCCACCCAATCTTGATGATACTTGGTGGTAATGATCAGTGCACAAATCCCACTAGGCTCACGAAATTTTGTTCTTCTAGGTTGAAGCGTTCGTTTACAGTAGCAGTTTTCATTTTTAGGTTTCACTCTGTTCTCTCCTATATAGATAAGTGAATTTTCAACTCTAAATCCAACATGGTTTGTAGTATCTCTTTGAAACTTGACAAAATAAATGAGTTCTCAGTTTTGTCTCTACGGATTGTTTCCCCTTGAAGTAGCCCTAGGCACAGACTGTGGAAAAGCACTTTCATTGAGAGGGGTTGCCAGGCTTTTAAGAAATAACGAGTTTCCGAAATACCAGCAAATATTTTTTCACCAAATCTTGATGATACTGTATGGTAATTATCAGTACACAAATCCCACTTGGCTCACCAAATTTTCTTCTTCAAGGTTGAAGCGTTCGTTTACAGTAGCAGTTTTTATTTTTAGGTTTCCCTCTGTTCTCTCCTATATAGATAGATGAATTTGGAACTCTAAATCCGACATGGTTTGTAGTAGCTCTTTGAAAGTTGACAAAATAAAGGAGTTCTCAGTTTTGTCTCTATGGTTTGTTTACTCTTCAAGTAGCCCTACGCACAGACTGTGGAAAATCACTTTCATTGAAAGGGGTTGCCCAGCTTCCATGAAATTACGAGTTTCCGAAATACCAGCAAATATTTTTTCACCCAATCTTGATGATACTTGGTGGTAATGATCAGTGCACAAATCCCACTTGGCTCACGAAATTTTATTCTTCCTGGTTGAAGCGTTCGTTTACAGTAGCAGTTTTCATTTTTAGGTTTCACTCTGTTCTCTCCTATATAGATAGGTGAATTTTGAACTCTAAATCCAACATGGTTTGTAGTAGCTCTTTGAAACTTGACAAAATAAACGAGTACTCTGTTTTGTCTCAATGGTTTGTTTCCTCTTCAAGTAGCCCTAGGCACAGACTGTGGAAAAGCACTTTCATTGAGAGCGGTTGCCAATCTTCTAAGAAATAACGAGTTTCCGAAATACCAGCAAATATTTTTTCACCAAATCTTGATGATACTGGGTGGTAATGATCAGTACACAAATCCCACTTGACTCACCAAATTTTCTTTTTCTACGTTGAAGCGTTCGTTTACAGTAGCAGTTTTTATTTTTAGGATTCCCTCTGTTCTCTCCTATATAGATAGATGAATTTGGAACTCTAAATAAAACATGGTTTTAGTAGCTCTTTGAAACTTGACAAAATAAAGGAGTTCTCAGGTTTTTCTCTGTGGTTTGTTTCCTCTTCAAGTATCCTCAGGCACAGACTGTGGAAAAGCACTTTCATTGGGAGGGGTGGCCAAGCTTCTAAGAAATTACGAGTTTCCGAAATACCAGAAAATATTTTTTCACCATATCTTGATGATACTTGGTGGTAATGACAAGTCCACAAATCCCACTTGGCTCACCAAATTTGGCTCTTCTAGGTTGGAGCGTTCGTCTAAAGAAGCAGTTTTAATATTTAGGTTTCCCTCTGTTCTCTCCTATATCGATAGATAAATTTGGAACTCTAAATCCAACATGGTTTGTAGTAACTCTTTGAAACTTGACAAAATAAAGGAGTTCTCTGTTTTTTCTCTATGGTTTGTTTCCTTTCAAGTAGCCCTAGGCACAGACTGTGGAAAATCACTGTCATTGAGAGGGGTTGCCAAGCTTCTAAGAAATAACGAGTTTCCGAAATACCAGCAAATATTTCTTTAAGCAATCTTGATGATGCTTGGTGGTAATGTTCAGTACACAAATCCCACTTGGCTCTCCAAATTTTCCTCTTCTAGGTTGAAGCGTTCGTTTACAGTAGCAGTTTTTATATTTAGGTTTTACTCTGTTCTATCCTATGTAGAGAGATGAATTTGGAACTCTAAATCCAACAGGGTTTGTAGTAGCTCTTTGAAACTTGACAAAATAAACGAGTTCTCAGTTTTGTCTCTATGCATTGTTTCCCCTTCAAGTAGCCCTAGGCACAGACTGTGGAGAAGGACTTTCATTCAGAGGGGTTGCCAAGCTTCTATAAAATAACGAGTTTCCGAAATACCAGCAAATATTTTTTCACACAATCATGATGATACTTTTTGGTAATAATCGGGAAACAAATCCCACCTGACTCACCAAATTTGGTTCTTTTAAGTTGAAGCGTTCGTTTACACTAGCAGTTTTTATTTTTAGGTTTCACTCTGTTCTCTCCTATACAGATAGATGAATTTGGAACTCTAAATCCAACATGGTTTGTAGTAGCACTTTGAAACTTACCAAAATAAAGGAGTTCTCAGTTTTGTCTCTATGGTTTGTTGCCTCTTCAAGTAGCCCTATGCAGAGACTGTGGAAAAGCACTTTCAGTGAAAGGGGTTGCCAAGCTCTATGAAATAACGAGTTTCCGAAATACCATGAAATATGTTTTCACCCAATGTTGATGATACTTGTTCTAAATGATCAGTACACAAATCCCACTTGGCTCACCAAATTTTGTTCTTCTAGGTTGAAGCGTTCGTCTACTATAGCAGTATTTATATTTAGGTTTCAATCTTTTCTCTCCTATATAGATAGATGAATTTGGAACTCTAAATCCAACATGGTTTGTAGGAGCTCTTTGAAACTTGCCAAAATAAAGGAGTTCTCAGTTTTGTCTCTATGGTTTGTTTCCTCTTGAAGTAGCCCTAGGCCCAGACTGTGGAAAAGCACTTTCATTGAGAGGGGTTGCCAAGCCTCTAGAAATAACGTGTTTCCGAAATACCAGCAAATATTTTTTCACCAAATGTTGATGATACTTGGTGGAAATGATCAGTACACAAATCCCACTTGGCTCACCAAATTCTGGTCATCTAGTTTGAAGCGTTCGCCTACAGTAGCAGTTTATATATTTAGGTTTCACTTTGTTCTCTCCTATATAGAGAGATGAATTTGGAACTCTAAAACCAACATGGTTTGTCGTAGCTCCTTGAAAGTTGAAAAAACAAAAGTGTTCTCAGTTTTGTCTCTATGGTTTGTTTCCTCTTCAAGTAGCCCTAGGCACAGACTGTGGAAAAGCACTTTCATTGAGAGGAGTTGCCAAGATTCTAAGAAATAACGAGTTTCCGAAATACCAGCAAATATTTTTTCACCCAATGTTGATGATACTTGGTGATAATGACAAGTACACAAATCTCACTTGGCTCACAAATTTTGTTCTTCTAGGTTGAAGTGTTCGTCTACAGTAGCAGTTTTTATATTTAGGTTTCACTCTGTTCTCTCCTATATAGATAGATGAATTTGAAACTCTAAAACCAACATAGTTTGTAGTGGCTCTTTGAAACTTGAAAAAACAAAGGAGTTCTCACTTTTGTCTTTATGGTTTGTTTCCTATTCAAGCAGCCCTAGGCACAGACTGTGGAAAAGCACTTTCATTGAGAGGGGTTGCCAAGCTTCTTAGAAATAACGAGTTTCTGAAATACCAGCAAATATTTTTTCACCCAATCTTGATTATACTTTTTGGTAATTAGAAGTACACAAATCCCACTTGGCTCACCAAATTTTGTTCTTCTAGGTTGAAGCGTTCGTCTACAGTAGCAGTTTTTATTTTTAGGTTTCACTCTGTTCTCTCCTACATAGATAGATGAATTTGGAACTCTAAATCCAACATGGTTTGCAGTAGCTCTTTGAAACTTGACAAAATAAAGTAGTTCTCAGTTTTGTCTCTTTGTTTTGTTTCCTCTTCAAGTAGTCCTAAGCACAGACTGTGGAAAAGCACTTTCATTGAGAGGGGTTGCCAAGCTTCCAAGAAATTATGAGTTTCCGAAATACCAGCAAATATTTTTTCTCGCGATCTTGATGACACTTGGTGGTAATGATCATACACAAATCCCACTTGGCTCACCAAATTTTGTTCTTCTAGGTTGAAGCGTTCGTCTACAGTAGCAATTTTTATGTTTAGGTTTCACTCTGTCTCCCCTATATAGATAGATGAATTTGGAATTCTAAATCCAATATGGTTTGTAGTAGCTCTTTGAAACTTGACAAAGTAAAGCAGTTCTCAGTTTTGTCTCTATAATTTGTTTCCGCTTCATGTAGCCCTAAGCAGAGACTGTGGAAAAGCACTTTCATTGAAAGGGGTTGCCAAGTTTCCAAGAAATTACGAGTATCCGAAATACCAGCAAATATTTTTTCACCCCATCTTGATGATACTTGGTGGTGATGATCAGTACACAAATCCCACTTGGCTCACCAAATTTTGTTCTTCTAGGTTGAAGCGTTCGTCTACAGTAGCAATTTTTATATTTAGGATTCAATCTGTTCTCTCCTATATAGATAGATGAACTTGGAACTCTAAATCCAACATGGTTTGTAGTAGCTCTTTGAAACTTTACAAAATAAAGGAGTTCTCAGTTTTGTCTCTATGCATTGTTTCCCCTTCAGGCAGCCCTAGGCACAGACTGTGGAAGAGCACTTTCATTCAGAGGGGTTGCCAAGCTCCTATAAAATAACGAGTTTCCGAAATACCAGCAAATATTTTTTCACCCAATCATGATGATACTTGGTGATGATGATCGGGAAACAAATCCCACCTGTCTCACCAAATTTGGTTCTTTTAAGTTGAAGCGTTCGTTTACAGTAGCAGTTTATATTTTTCGGTTTCCCTCTGTTCTCTCCTATATAGATAGATGAATTTGTAACTCTAAATCCAACATGGTTTGTAGTAGCTCTTTGAAACTTGACAAAATAAAGGAGTTCTCCGATTTGTCTCTATGGTTTGCTTCCTCTTCAAGTAGTCCTAGGCACAGACTGTGGAAAAGCACTGTCATTGAGAGGGGTTGCCAAGCTTCTACAAAATAACGAGTTTCCGAAATACCAGCAAATATTTTTTCACCCAATCTTGAAAATACTTGGTGCTAATGATCAGTACACAAATCCAGTTGGCTCACCAAATTTTGTTCTTCTAGGTTGAAGCGTTCGTCTACAGTAGCAGTTTTTATTTTTAGGTTTCACTCTGTTCTCTCCTATATAGACAGATGAATTTGGAACTCTAAATCCAACATGGTTTGTAGTAGCTCTTTGAAACTTACCAAAATAAAGTAGTTCTCAGTTTTGTCTCTATGGTTTGTTTCCTCTTCAAGTAGCCCTAGGCAGAGACTGTGGAAAAGCACTTTCAGTGAAAGGGGTAGCCAAGCTTCTATGAAATAACGAGTTTCCGAAATACCAGGAAATATTTTTTCACCCAATGTTGATCATACTTGGTGGAAATGATCAGTACACAAATCCCATTTGGCTCACCAAATTTTGTTATTCTAGGTTGAAGCGTTCGTCTACTGTAGCAGTATTTATATTTAGGTTTCAAGCTTTTCTGTCCTATATAGATAGATGAATTTGGAACTCTAAATGCAACATGGTTTGTAGTGGCTCTTTGAAACTTGCCAAAATAAAGGAGTTCTCAGTTTTGTCTCTATGGTTTGTTTCCTCTTCAAGTAGCCCTAGGCACAGACTGTGGAAAAGCACTTTCATTGAGAGGGTGCCAAGCTTCCAAGAAATTAGAAGTTTCCGAAATACCAGCAAATATTATTTCACCCAATGTTGATGATACTTGGTGGTAATGATCAGTACACAAATCCCACTTGGCTCACCAAATTCTGGTCTTCTAGGTTGAAGCGTTCGTCTACAGTAGCAGTTTATATATTTAGGTTTCACTTTGTCTCTCCTATATAGAGAGATGAATTTGGAACTCTAAAACCAACATGGTTTGTAGTAGCACTTTGAAACTTGAAAAAACAAAAGTGTTCTCAGTTTTGTCTCTATGGTTTGTTTCCTCTTCAAGTAGCCCTAGGCACAGACTGTGGAAAAGCACTTTCATTGAGAGGAGTTGCCAAGCTTTCAAGAAATTACGAGTTTCGGAAATACCAGCAAATATTTTTTCACCCAATCTTGATGATACATGGGGGTAATGACAAGTCCACAAATCCCACTTGGCTCACCAAATTTTGTTCTTCTAGGTTGAAGCGTTCGTCTACAGTAGCAGTTTTTATTTTTAGGTTTCACTCTGTTCTCTCCTATATAGATAGATGAATTTGGAACTCTAAACACAACTGGTTTGTAGTAGCTCTTTGAAACTTGAGAAAATAAATGAGTTCTCAGTTTTGTATCTATGATTTGTTTCCGCTTCAAGTAGTCCTAGGCACAGACTGTGGAAAAGCACTTTCATTGAGAGGGGTTGCCAAGCTTCCAAGAAATTAGGAGTTTCCGAAATACCAGCAAATATTTTTTCACCCAATGTTGATGATACTTGGTGGTAATGATCAGTACACAAATCCCACTTGGCTCACCAAATTCTGGTCTTCTAGGTTGAAGCGTTCGTCTACAGTGGCAGTTTATATATTTAGGTTTCACTTTGTTCTCTAATATATAGAGAGATGAATTTGGAACTCTAAAACCAACATGGTTTGTAGTAGCTCTTTGAAACTTGAAAAAACAAAAGTGTTCTCAGTTTTGTCTCTATGGTTTGTTTCCTCTTCAAGTAGCCCTAGGCACAGACTGTGGAAAAGCACTTTCATTGAGAGGAGTTGCCAAGATTCTAAGAAATAACGAGTTTCCGAAATACCAGCAAATATTTTTTCACCCAATCTTGATGATACATGGGGGTAATGACAAGTCCACAAATCCCACTTGGCTCACCAAATTTTGTTCTTCCAAGTTGAAGCGTTCGTTTACAGTAGCATTTTTTTATTTTTAGGGTTCACTCTGTTCTCTCCTATATAGATAGATGAATTTGGAACTCTAAACACAACCTGGTTTGTAGTAGCTCTTTGAAACTTGAGAAAATAAATGAGTTCTCAGTTTTTTATCTATGATTTGTTTCCACTTCAAGTAGTCTTAGGCACAGACTGTGGAAAAGCACTTTCATTGAGAGGGGTTGCCAAGCTTCCAAGAAATTAGGAGTTTCCGAAATACCAGCAAATATTTTTTCACCCAATGTTGATGATACTTGGTGGTAATGATCAGTACACAAATCCCACTTGGCTCACCAAATTCTGGTCTTCTAGGTTGAAGCGTTCGTCTACAGTGGCAGTTTATATATTTAGGTTTCACTTTGTTCTCTAATATATAGAGAGATGAATTTGGAACTCTAAAACCAACATGGTTTGTAGTAGCTCTTTGAAACTTGAAAAAAGAAAAGTGTTCTCAGTTTTGTCTCTATGGTTTGTTTCCTCTTCAAGTAGCCCTAGGCACAGACTGTGGAAAAGCACTTTCATTGAGAGGAGTTGCCAAGATTCTAAGAAATAACGAGTTTCCGAAATACCAGCAAATATTTTTTCACCCAATCTTGATGATACATGGGGGTAATGACAAGTCCACAAATCCCACTTGGCTCACCAAATTTTGTTCTTGTAGGTTGAAGCGTTCATTTACAGTAGCATTTTTTATTTTTAGGTTTCACTCTGTTCTCTCCTATACAGATAGATGAATTTGGAACTCTAAACACAACCTGGTTTGTAGTAGCTCTTTGAAACTTGAGAAAATAAATGAGTTCTCAGTTTTGTATCTATGATTTGTTTCCGCTTCAAGTAGTCCTAGGCACAGACTGTGGAAAAGCACTTTCATTGAGTAGGGTTGCCAAGCTTCCAAGAAATAACGAGTTTCCGAAATACCAGCAAATATTTTTTCACCCAATCTTGATGATACTTGGTGGTAAAGATCAGTACACAAATCCCACTTGGCTCACCAAATTTTGTTCTTCTACATTGAAGCGTTCGTCTACAGTAGCAGTTTTTATATTTAGGTTTCACTCTGTTCTCTGCTATATAGATAGATGAATTTGGAACTCTAAATCCAACATGGTTTGTAGTAGCTCTTTGAAAATTGACAAAAGAAAGAAGTTCTCAGTTTTGTCTCTATGATTTGGTTCCGATTCAAGTAGCCTTAAGCAGAGACTGTGGAAAAGCACTTTCATTGAGAGGGGTTGCCAAGCTTCCAAGAAATTACGAGTTTCCGAAATACTAGCAAATATTTTTTCACCCAATCTTGATGATACTTGGTGGTAATGATTGGTACACAAATCCCACTTTGATCACCAAATTTTGTTCTTCTAAGTTGAATTGTTCATCTACAGTAGCAGTTTTTATATTTAGGTTTCACCCTGTTCTCTGCTATATAGATAGATGAATTTGGAACTCTAAATCCAACATGATTTGTAGTAGCTCTTTGAAAATTGACAAAAGAAAGGAGTTCTCAGTTTTGTCTTTATGGTTTGTTTCCTCTTCAATTAGCCCTAGGCACCGAGGGTGGAAAAGCAATTTCATTGAGAGGGGTTGCCAAGCTTCTAAGAAATAACGAGTTTTCGAAATACCAGCAAATATTTTTTCACCCAAGGTTGATGATACGTGGTGGTATTGATCTGTACACAAATCCCACTTGGCTCACCAAATTTTGTTCTTCTAGGTTGAAGCTTTCGACTACAGTAGCAGTATTTATATTTAGGTTTCACTTTTTCTCTCCTATATAGAGAGATGAATTTGGAACTCTAAAACCAACATGGTTTGTCGTAGCTCCTTGAAAGTTGAAAAAACAAAAGTGTTCTCAGTTTTGTCTCTATGGTTTGTTTCCTCTTCAAGTAGCCCTAGGCACAGACTGTGGAAAAGCACTTTCATTGAGAGGAGTTGCCAAGATTCTAAGAAATAACGAGTTTCCGAAATACCAGCAAATATTTTTTCACCCAATGTTGATGATACTTGGTGATAATGACAAGTACACAAATCTCACTTGGCTCACAAATTTTGTTCTTCTAGGTTGAAGTGTTCGTCTACAGTAGCAGTTTTTATATTTAGGTTTCACTCTGTTCTCTCCTATATAGATAGATGAATTTGAAACTCTAAAACCAACATAGTTTGTAGTGGCTCTTTGAAACTTGAAAAAACAAAGGAGTTCTCACTTTTGTCTTTATGGTTTGTTTCCTCTTCAAGCAGCCCTAGGCACACACTGTGGAAAAGCACTTTCATTGAGAGGGGTTGCCAAGCTTCTTAGAAATAACGAGTTTCTGAAATACCAGCAAATATTTTTTCACTCAATCTTGATTATACTTTTTGGTAATTAGAATTACACAAATCCCACTTGGCTCACCAAATTTTGTTCTTCTAGGTTGAAGCGTTCGTCTACAGTAACAGTTTTTATTTTTAGGTTTCACTCTGTTCTCTCCTACATAGATAGATGAATTTGGAACTCTAAATCCAACATGGTTTGCAGTAGCTCTTTGAAACTTGACAAAATAAAGTAGTTCTCAGTTTTGTCTCTTTGTTTTGTTTCCACTTCAAGTAGTCCTAGGCACAGACTGTGGAAAAGCACTTTCATTGAGAGGGGTTGCCAAGCTTCCAAGAAATTATGAGTTTCCGAAATACCAGCAAATATTTTTTCTCGCAATCTTGATGACACTTGGTGGTAATGATCATTACACAAATCCCACTTGGCTCACCAAATTTTGTTCTTCTAGGTTGAAGCGTTCGTCTACAGTAGCAATTTTTATGTTTAGGTTTCATTCTGTCTCCCCTATATAGATAGATGAATTTGGAATTCTAAATCCAATATGGTTTGTAGTAGCTCTTTGAAACTTGACAAAGTAAAGCAGTTCTCAGTTTTGTCTCTATAATTTGTTTCCGCTTCATGTAGCCCTAAGCAGAGACTGTGGAAATGCACTTTCATTGAGAGGGGTTGCCAAGCTTCCAAGAAATTAGGAGTTTCCGAAATACCAGCAAATATTTTTTCACCCAATGTTGATGATACTTGGTGGTAATGATCAGTACACAAATCCCACTTGGCTCACCAAATTCTGGTCTTCTAGGTTGAAGCGTTCGTCTACAGTGGCAGTTTATATATTTAGGTTTCACTTTGTTCTCTAATATATAGAGAGATGAATTTGGAACTCTAAAACCAACATGGTTTGTAGTAGCTCTTTGAAACTTGAAAAAACAAAAGTGTTCTCAGTTTTGTCTCTATGGTTTGTTTCCTCTTCAAGTAGCCCTAGGCACAGACTGTGGAAAAGCACTTTCATTGAGAGGAGTTGCCAAGATTCTAAGAAATAACGAGTTTCCGAAATACCAGCAAATATTTTTTCACCCAATCTTGATGAAACATGGGGGTAATGACAAGTCCACAAATCCCACTTGGCTCACCAAATTTTGTTCTTCCAAGTTGAAGCGTTCGTTTACAGTAGCATTTTTTTATTTTTAGGGTTCACTCTGTTCTCTCCTATATAGATAGATGAATTTGGAACTCTAAACACAACCTGGTTTGTAGTAGCTCTTTGAAACTTGAGAAAATAAATGAGTTCTCAGTTTTTTATCTATGATTTGTTTCCGCTTCAAGTAGTCTTAGGCACAGACTGTGGAAAAGCACTTTCATTGAGAGGGGTTGCCAAGCTTCCAAGAAATTAGGAGTTTCCGAAATACCAGCAAATATTTTTTCACCCAATGTTGATGATACTTGGTGGTAATGATCAGTACACAAATCCCACTTGGCTCACCAAATTCTGGTCTTCTAGGTTGAAGCGTTCGTCTACAGTGGCAGTTTATATATTTAGGTTTCACTTTGTTCTCTAATATATAGAGAGATGAATTTGGAACTCTAAAACCAACATGGTTTGTAGTAGCTCTTTGAAACTTGAAAAAAGAAAAGTGTTCTCAATTTTGTCTCTATGGTTTGTTTCCTCTTCAAGTAGCCCTAGGCACAGACTGTGGAAAAGCACTTTCATTGAGAGGAGTTGCCAAGATTCTAAGAAATAACGAGTTTCCGAAATACCAGCAAATATTTTTTCACCCAATCTTGATGATACATGGGGGTAATGACAAGTCCACAAATCCCACTTGGCTCACCAAATTTTGTTCTTCTAGGTTGAAGCGTTCATTTACAGTAGCATTTTTTATTTTTAGGTTTCACTCTGTTCTCTCCTATACAGATAGATGAATTTGGAACTCTAAACACAACCTGGTTTGTAGTAGCTCTTTGAAACTTGAGAAAATAAATGAGTTCTCAGTTTTGTATCTGTGATTTGTTTCCGCTTCAAGTAGTCCTAGGCACAGACTGTGGAAAAGCACTTTCATTGAGTAGGGTTGCCAAGCTTCCAAGAAATAACGAGTTTCCGAAATACCAGCAAATATTTTTTCACCCAATCTTGATGATACTTGGTGGTAAAGATCAGTACACAAATCCCACTTGGCTCACCAAATTTTGTTCTTCTACATTGAAGCGTTCGTCTACAGTAGCAGTTTTTATATTTAGGTTTCACTCTGTTTTCTGCTATATAGATAGATGAATTTGGAACTCTAAATCCAACATGGTTTGTAGTAGCTCTTTGAAAATTGACAAAACAAAGAAGTTCTCAGTTTTGTCTCTATGATTTGGTTCCGATTCAAGTAGCCTTAAGCAGAGACTGTGGAAAAGCACTTTCATTGAGAGGGGTTGCCAAGCTTCCAAGAAATTACGAGTTTCCGAAATACTAGCAAATATTTTTTCACCCAATCTTGATGATACTTGGTGGTAATGATTGGTACACAAATCCCACTTTGATCACCAAATTTTGTTTTTCTAAGTTGAATTGTTCATCTACAGTAGCAGTTTTTATATTTAGGTTTCACCCTGTTCTCTGCTATATAGATAGATGAATTTGGAACTCTAAATCCAACATGATTTGTAGTAGCTCTTTGAAAATTGACAAAAGAAAGGAGTTCTCAGTTTTGTCTTTATGGTTTGTTTCCTCTTCAATTAGCCCTAGGCACCGAGGGTGGAAAAGCAATTTCATTGAGAGGGGTTGCCAAGCTTCTAAGAAATAACGAGTTTCCGAAATACCAGCAAATATTTTTTCACCCAAGGTTGATGATACGTGGTGGTATTGATCTGTACACAAATCCCACTTGGCTCACCAAATTTTGTTCTTCTAGGTTGAAGCGTTCGACTACAGTAGCAGTATTTATATTTAGGTTTCACTTTGTTCTCTCCTATATAGAGAGATGAATTTGGAACTCTAAAACCAACATGGTTTGTAGTAGCACTTTGAAACTTGAAAAAACAAAAGTGTTCTCAGTTTTGTCTCTATGGTTTGTTTCCTCTTCAAGTAGCCCTAGCCACAGCCTGTGGAAAAGCACTTTCATTGAGAGGGGTTGCCCAGCTTCTAAGAAATAACGAGTTTCCCAAATATCAGCAAATATTTTTTCATCCCATCTTGATGATACTTGGTGGTGATGATCAGTACACAAATCCCACTTGGCTCACCAAATTTTGTTCTTCTAGGTTGAAGCGTTCGTCTACAGTAGCAGTTTTTATATTTAGGTTTCACTCTGTTCTCTGCTATATAGATAGATGAATTTAAAACTCTAAATCCAACTTGGTTTGTAGTGGCTCTTTGCAACTTGACAAAATAAAGGAGTTCTCTGTTTCGTCTCTGTGGTTTGTTTCCTCTTCAAGTAGCCCTAGGCACAGACGGTGGCAACGCACTTTCATTGAGAGGCGTTGCCAAGCTTCCAAGAAATTACGAGTTTCCGAAATACCAGCAAATATTTTTTCACCCAATCTTGATGATACTTGGTGTTTACGATCGGTACACAAATCCTACTTGGCTCACCAAATTTTGTTCTTCTAAGTTGAAGCGTTCGTTTACAGTAGCAGTTTTTATTTTTAGGATTCACTCTGTTCTCCTATATAGATAGATGAATTTGGAACTCTAAATCCAACATGGTTTGTAGTAGCTCTTTGAAACTTGACAAAATAAAGGAGTTCTCAGTTTTGTCTCTATGGTTTGTTCCCTCTTCAAATAGCCCTAGGCACAGACGGTGGAAAAGACTTTCATTGAGAGGGGTTGCCAAGCTTCTAAGAAATAACGAGTTTCCGAAATACCAGCAAATATTTTTTCACCCCATCTTGATGATACTTGCTGGTAATGATCAGTACACAAATCCCACTTGGATCACCAAATTTTGTTCTTCTAGGATGAAGCATTCGTTTACAGTAGCAGTTTTTATATTTAGGTTTCACTCTGTTCTCCGGTATATAGATAGATGAATTTGGAACTCTAAATCCAACATGGTTTGTAGTAGCTCTTTGAAACTTGACAAAATAAAGGAGTTCTCAGTTTTGTCTCTATGATTTGTTTCCGCTTCAAGTAGCCCTAAGCAGAGACTTTGGAAAAGTACTTTCATTGAGAGGGGTTGCCAAGCTTCTAAGAAATAATGAGTTTCCGATATACCAGCAAATATTTTTTCACCCAATCTTGATGATACTTGGTGGTGAAGATCGGCACACAAATCCCACTTGGCTCACCAAATTCTGTTCTTCTAGGTTGAAGCGTTCGTCTACAGTAGCAGTTTTTATATTTAGGTTTCACTCTTCTCTCCTATGTAGATAGATAAATTTGGAACTCTAAATCCAACATGGTTTGTAGTATCTCTTTGAAACTTGACTAAATAAAGGAGTTCTCAGTTTTGTCTCTATGATTTGTTTCCTCTTCAAGTAGTCCTAGGCACAGACTGTGGAAAAGCACTTTCATTGAGAGGGGTTGCCAAGCTTCCAAGAAATTACGAGTTTCCGAAATACCAGCAAATATTTTTTCTCACAATCTTGATGACACTTGGTGGTAATGATCATTACACAAATCCCACTTGGCTCACCAAATTTTGTTCTTCTAGGTTGAAGCGTTCGCCTACAGTAGCAATTTTTATATTTAGGTTTCACTCTGTCTCCCCTATATAGATAGATGAATTTGGAATTCTAAATCCAATATGGTTTGTAGTAGCTGTTTGAAACTTGACAAAGTCAAGCAGTTCTCAGTTTTGTCTCTATAATTTGTTTCCGCATCATGTAGCCCTAAGCAGAGACTGTGGAAAAGCACTTTCATTGAAAGGGGTTGCCAAGTTTCCAAGAAATTACGAGTATCCGAAATACCAGCAAATATTTTTTCACCCCATCTTGATGATACTTGGTGGTGATGATCAGTACACAAATCCCACTTGGCTCACCAAATTTTGTTCTTCTAGGTTGAAGCGTTCGTCTACAGTAGCAATTTTTATATTTAGGATTCAATCTGTTCTCTCCTATATAGATAGATGAACTTGGAACTCTAAATCCAACATGCTTTGTAGTAGCTCTTTGAAACTTTACAAAATAAAGGAGTTCTCAGTTTTGTAACTATGCTTTGTTTCCCCTTCAGGCAGCCCTAGGCACAGACTGTGGAAAAGCACTTTCATTCAGAGGGGTTGCCAAGCTCCTATAAAATAACGAGTTTCCGAAATACCAGCAAATATTTTTTCACCCAATCATGATGATACTTGGTGATGATGATCGGGAAACAAATCCCACCTGACTCACCAAATTTGGTTCTTTTAAGTTGAAGCGTTCGTTTACAGTAGCAGTTTATATTTTTCGGTTTCCCTCTGTTCTCTCCTATATAGATAGATGAATTTGTAACTCTAAATCCAACATGGTTTGTAGTAGCTCTTTGAAACTTGACAAAATAAAGGAGTTCTCCGATTTGTCTCTATGGTTTGCTTCCTCTTCAAGTAGTCCTAGGCACAGACTGTGGAAAAGCACTGTCATTGAGAGGGGTTGCCAAGCTTCTACAAAATAACGAGTTTCCGAAATACCAGCAAATATTTTTTCACCCAATCTTGAAGATACTTGGTGCTAATGATCAGTACACAAATCCCAGTTGGCTCACCAAATTTTGTTCTTCTAGGTTGAAGCATTCGTCTACAGTAGCAGTTTTTATTTTTAGGTTTCACTCTGTTCTCTCCTATATAGATAGATGAATTTGGAACTCTAAATCCAACATGGTTTGTAGTAGCTCTTTGAAACTTACCAAAATAAAGTAGTTCTCAGTTTTGTCTCTATGGTTTGTTTCCTCTTCAAGTAGCCCTAGGCAGAGACTGTGGAAAAGCACTTTCAGTGAAAGTGGTAGCCAAGCTTCTATGAAATAACGAGTTTCCGAAATACCAGGAAATATGTTTTCACCCAATGTTGATGATACTTGGTGGAAATGATCAGTACACAAATCCCATTTGGCTCACCAAATTTTGTTATTCTAGGTTGAAGCGTTCGTCTACTGTAGCAGTATTTATATTTAGGTTTCAATCTTTTCTGTCCTATATAGATAGATGAATTTGGAACTCTAAATGCAACATGGTTTGTAGTGGCTCTTTGAAACTTGCCAAAATAAAGGAGTTCTAAGTTTTGTCTCTATGGTTTGTTTCCTTTTCAAGTAGCCCTAGGCACAGACTGTGGAAAAGCACTTTCATTGAGAGGGGTTGCCAAGCTTCCAAGAAATTAGGAGTTTCCGAAATACCAGCAAATATTTTTTCACCCAATGTTGATGATACTTGGTGGTAATGATCAGTACACAAATCCCACTTGGCTCACCAAATTCTGGTCTTCTAGGTTGAAGCGTTCGTCTACAGTAGCAGTTTATATATTTAGGTTTCACTTTGTTCTCTCCTATATAGAGAGATGAATTTGGAACTCTAAAACCAACATGGTTTGTAGTAGCACTTTGAAACTTGAAAAAACAAAAGTGTTCTCAGTTTTGTCTCTATGGTTTGTTTCCTCTTCAAGTAGCCCTAGGCACAGACTGTGGAAAAGCACTTTCATTGAGAGGAGTTGCCAAGCTTCCAAGAAATTACGAGTTTCCGAAATACCAGCAAATATTTTTTCACCCAATCTTGATGATACATTGGGGTAATGACAAGTCCACAAATCCCACTTGGCTCACCAAATTTTGTTCTTCTAGGTTGAAGCGTTCGTTTACAGTAGCATTTTATATTTTTAGGTTTCACTCTGTTCTCTCCTATATAGATAGATGAATTTGGAACTCTAAACACAACCTGGTTTGTAGTAGCTCTTTGAAACTTGAGAAAATAAATTAGTTCTCAGTTTTGTATCTATGATTTGTTTCCGCTTCAAGTAGTCCTAGGCACAGACTGTGGAAAAGCACTTTCATTGAGAGGGGTTGCCAAGCTTCCAAGAAATTAGGAGTTTCCGAAATACCAGCAAATATTTTTTCACCCAATGTTGATGATACTTGGTGGTAATGATCAGTACACAAATCCCACTTGGCTCACCAAATTCTGGTCTTCTAGGTTGAAGCGTTCGTCTACAGTGGCAGTTTATATATTTAGATTTCACTTTGTTCTCTAATATATAGAGAGATGAATTTGGAACTCTAAAACCAACATGGTTTGTAGTAGCTCTTTGAAACTTGAAAAAACAAAAGTGTTCTCAGTTTTGTCTCTATGGTTTGTTTCCTCTTCAAGTAGCCCTAGGCACAGACTGTGGAAAAGCACTTTCATTGAGAGGAGTTGCCAAGATTCTAAGAAATAACGAGTTTCCGAAATACCAGCAAATATTTTTTCACCCAATCTTGATGATACATGAGGGTAATGACAAGTCCACAAATCCCACTTGGCTCACCAAATTTTGTTCTTCTAGGTTGAAGCGTTCGTTTACAGTAGCATTTTTTATTTTTAGGTTTCACTCTGTTCTCTCCTATATAGATAGATGAATTTGGAACTCTAAACACAACCTGGTTTGTAGTAGCTCTTTGAAACTTGAGAAAATAAATGAGTTCTCAGTTTTGTATCTATGATTTGTTTCCGCTTCAAGTAGTCCTAGGCACAGACTGTGGAAAAGCACTTTCATTGAGTAGGGTTGCCAAGCTTCCAAGAAATAACGAGTTTCCGAAATACCAGCAAATATTTTTTCACCCAATCTGGATGATACTTGGTGGTAAAGATCAGTACACAAATCCCACTTGGCTCACCAAATTTTGTTCTTCTACATTGAAGCGTTCGTCTACAGTAGCAGTTTTTATATTTAGGTTTCACTCTGTTCTCTGCTATATAGATAGATGAATTTGGAACTCTAAATCCAACATGGTTTGTAGTAGCTCTTTGAAAATTGACAAAAGAAAGAAGTTCTCAGTTTTGTCTCTATGATTTGGTTCCGATTCAAGTAGCCTTAAGCAGAGACTGTGGAAAAGCACTTTCATTGAGAGGGGTTGCCAAGCTTCCAAGAAATTACGAGTTTCCGAAATACTAGCAAATATTTTTTCACCCAATCTTGATGATACTTGGTGGTAATGATTGGTACACAAATCCCACGTTGATCACCAAATTTTGTTCTTCTAAGTTGAATTGTTCATCTACAGTAGCAGTTTTTATATTTAGGTTTCACCCTGTTCTCTGCTATATAGATAGATGAATTTGGAACTCTAAATCCAACATGGTTTGTAGTAGCTCTTTGAAAATTGACAAAAGAAAGGAGTTCTCAGTTTTGTCTTTATGGTTTGTTTCCTCTTCAATTAGCCCTAGGCACCGAGGGTGGAAAAGCAATTTCATTGAGATGGGTTGCCAAGCTTCTAAGAAATCACGAGTTTCCGAAATACCAGCAAATATTTTTTCACCCAAGGTTGATGATACGTGGTGGTATTGATCTGTACACAAATCCCACTTGGCTCACCAAATTTTGTTCTTCTAGGTTGAAGCGTTCGACTACAGTAGCAGTATTTATATTTAGGTTTCACTTTGTTCTCTCCTATATAGAGAGATGAATTTGGAACTCTAAAAGCAACATGGTTTGTAGTAGCACTTTGAAACTTGAAAAAACAAAAGTGTTCTCAGTTTTGTCTCTATGGTTTGTTTCCTCTTCAAGTAGCCCTAGCCACAGACTGTGGAAAAGCACTTTCATTGAGAGGGGTTGCCAAGCTTCTAAGAAATAACGAGTTTCCCAAATATCAGCAAATATTTTTTCATCCCATCTTGATGATACTTGGTGGTGATGATCAGTACACAAATCCCACTTGGCTCACCAAATTTTGTTCTTCTAGGTTGAAGCGTTCGTCTACAGTAGCAGTTTTTATATTTAGGTTTCACTCTGTTCTCTGCTATATAGATAGATGAATTTAAAACTCTAAATCCAACTTGGTTTGTAGTGGCTCTTTGCAACTTGACAAAATAAAGGAGTTCTCTTTTCGTCTCTGTGGTTTGTTTCCTCTTCAAGTAGCCCTAGGCACAGACGGTGGAAACGCACTTTCATTGAGAGGCGTTGCCAAGCTTCCAAGAAATTACGAGTTTCCGAAATACCAGCAAATATTTTTTCACCCAATCTTGATGATACTTGGTGTTTACGATCGGTACACAAATCCTACTTGGCTCACCAAATTTTGTTCTTCTAAGTTGAAGCGTTCGTTTACAGTAGCAGTTTTTATTTTTAGGATTCACTCTGTTCTCCTATATAGATAGATGAATTTGGAACTCTAAATCCAACATGGTTTGTAGTAGCTCTTTGAAACTTGACAAAATAAAGGAGTTCTCAGTTTTGTCTCTATGGTTTGTTCCCTCTTCAAGTAGCCCTAGGCACAGACGGTGGAAAAGACTTTCATTGAGAGGGGTTGCCAAGCTTCTAAGAAATAACGAGTTTCCGAAATACCAGCAAATATTTTTTCACCCCATCTTGATGATACTTGCTGGTAATGATCAGTACACAAATCCCACTTGGATCACCAAATTTTGTTCTTCTAGGTTGAAGCATTCGTTTACAGTAGCAGTTTTTATATTTAGGTTTCACTCTGTTCTCTGGTATATAGATAGATGAATTTGGAACTCTAAATCCAACATGGTTTGTAGTAGCTCTATGAAACTTGAGAAAATAAACGAGTTCTCAGTTTTGTCTCTATGATTTGTTTCCGCTTCAAGTAGCCCTAAGCAGAGACTTTGGAAAAGTACTTTCATTGAGAGGGGTTGCCAAGCTTCTAAGAAATAATGAGTTTCCGATATACCAGCAAATATTTTTTCACCCAATCTTGATGATACTTGGTGGTGAAGATCGGTACACAAATCCCACTTGGCTCACCAAATTCTGTTCTTCTAGGTTGAAGCGTTCGTCTACAGTAGCAGTTTTTATATTTAGGTTTCACTCTTCTCTCCTATGTAGATAGATGAATTTGGAACTCTAAATCCAACATGGTTTGTAGTATCTCTTTGAAACTTGACTAAATAAAGGAGTTCTCAGTTTTGTCTCTATGATTTGTTTCCGCTTCAAGTAGCCCTAAGCAGAGACTGTGGAAAAGCACATTCATTGAGAGGGGTTGCCAAGCTTAAAAGAAATTTCGAGTTTCCGAAATACCAGCAAATATTTTTTCACCCAATCTTGATGATGCGTCTTGGTAATCACAAGTTCACAAATCCCACTCGGCCCACCAAATTTTGTTCTTCTAGGTTGAAGCGTTCTTCTACAGTAGCAGTTTTTATGTTTAGGTTTCACTCTGTTCTCTCCTATATAGATAGATGAATTTGGAACTCTAAATCCAACACGATTTGTAGTGGCTCTTTGACAATTGACAAAATAAAGGAGTTCTCAGTTTTGTCTCTACGGTTTGTTTCCTCTTCAAGTAGCCCTAGGCACAGACGGTGGAAAAGCACTTTCATTGAAAGGGCTTCCCAAGCATCCAAGAAATTATTAATTTCTGAAAAACCAGCAAATATTTTTTCACCCAATGTTGATGATACGTGGTGGTAATGAGAAGTACACAAATCCCACTTGGCTCACCAAATTTTGTCCTTCTAGGTTGAAGCGTTCGTTTACAGTAGCATTTTTTATTTTTAGGTTTCACTCTGTTCTCTCCTATATAGATAGAAGAATTTGGAACTCTAAATCCAACATGGTTTGTAGTAGCTCTTTGAAACTTGACAAAATAAAGGAATTCTCAGTTTTGTTTCTATGGTTTGTTTCCTCTTCAAGTATTCCTAGGCACAGACTTTGGAAAAGCACTTTCACTGAGTGGGATTGCCAAGCTTCTAAGAAATAAAGAGTATCCGAAAAACCAGCAAATATTTTTTCACCCAATCTTGATGATACTTGGTGGTAATGGTCAGGACACAAATCCCACTTGGCTCACCAAATTTTGTTCTTGTTGTTTGAAGCATTCGTTTACAGTAGCAGTTTTTATTTTTAGGTTTCACTCTGTTCTCTCCTATATAGATACATGAATTTGGAACTCTAAATCCTACATGGTTTGTAGTAGCTCTTTGAAACTTGAGAAAATAAAGGAGGTCTCAGTTTTATATCAATGGATTGTTTCCTCTTTAAGTAGCCCTAGGCACTGACTGTGGAAAAGCACTGTCATTGAGAGTGGTTGCCAAGCTTCCAAGAAATTACGAGTTTCCGAAATAGCAGCAAATATTTTTTTCACCCAATGTTGATGATACTTTGTGGTAATGATCATTACACAAATCCTTCTTGCCTCACCAAACTTTGTTCTTCTAGGTTGAAGCGTTCTTCTAGAGTAGCAGTTTATATGTTTAGGTTTCACTCTGTTCTCTCGTATATAGATAGATGAATTTGGAACTCTAAATCCAACATGGTTTGTAGTGGCTCTTTGAAACTTGACAAAATAAAGGAGTTCTCAGTTTTTCTCTATGGTTTGTTTCCTCTTCAAGTAGCCCTAGGCACAGACGGTGGAAAAGCACTTTCATTGAGAGGTGTTGCCAAGCTTCTAAGAAATAACTAGTTTCCGAAATACCAGCAAATATTTTTTCACCCAATCTTGATGATACTTGGGGTAATGACAAGTACACAAATCCCACTTGGCTCACCAAATTATGTTCTTCTAGGTTGAAGCGTTCTTCTACAGCAGCAGTTTATATGTTTAGGTTTCACTCTGTTCTCTCATATATAGATAGGTGAATTTGGAACTCTAAATCCAACATGGTTTGTAGTGGCTCTTTGAAACATGACAAAATAAAGGAGTTCTCAGTTTTGTCTCTATGGTTTGTTTCCTCTTCAAGTAGCCCTAGGCACAGACGGTGGAAAAGCACTTTCATTGAGACTGGTTGCCAAGCTTCCAAGAAATTACCAGGTTCCGAAATACCAGCAAATATTTTTTCACCCAAACTTGATGATACTTGGTGGTAATCATGGGTACACAAATCCCACTTGACTCACCAAATTTTGTTCTTCTAGGTTGATGCGTTCGTTTTCAGTAGCAGTTTTTATTTTTAGGTTTCACTCTGTTCTCTCCTATATAGATAGATGAATTTGGAACTCTAAATCCAACATGGTTTGTAGTAGCTCTTTGAAACTTGACAAAATAAAGGAGTTCTCAGTTTTGTCTCTATGGTTTGTTTCCTCTTCAAGTAGCCCTAGGCACAGACTGTGGGAAAGCACTTTCATTGAGAAGGGTTGCCAAGCTTCTAAGAAATAACGAGTTTCCAAAATTGCAGCAAATATATTTTTACCCAATCTTGATGATACTTGGTGGTAAGCACAAGTACACAATTCCCACTTGGCTCACCAAATTATGTTCTTCTAAGTTGAAGCATTCGTCTACAATAGCAGTTTTTATTTTTAGGTTTCACTCTGTTCTCTCCTATATAGATAGATGAATTTGGAACTCTAAATCCAACATGGTTTGTAGTAGCTCTTTGAAACTTGACAAAATAAAGGAGTTCTCAGTTTTGTCTCTATGATTTGTTTCCGCTTCAAGTAGCCCTAAGCAGAGACTGTATAAAAGCACTTTCATTGAGAGGGGTTGCCAAGCTTCTAAGAAATAACGAGTTTACGAATTACCAGCAAATATTTTTTCAAACAATCTTGATGATACTTGGTGGTGAAGATCGGTACACAAATCCCACTTGGCTCACCAAATTTTGTTCTTCCCGCTTGAATCATTGGTCTACAGTAGCAGTTTTTATGTTTATGTTTCACTCTGTTCTCTGCTATATAGATAGATGAATTTGGAACTCTAAATCAAACATGGTTTGTAGTGGCTCTTTGAAACTTTACAAAATAAATGAGTTCTCAGTTTTGTCTCTACGGTTTGTTTCCTCTTAAAGTGCCCTAGGCACAGAGTGTGGAAAAGCACTTTCATTGAGAGGTGTTGCCAAGCTTCTAATAAATAACTAGTTTCCGAAATACCAGCAAATATTTTTTCACCCAATCTTGATGATACTTGGGGTAATGACAAGTACACAAATCCCACTTGGCTCACCAAATTATGTTCTTCTAGGTTGAAGCGTTCTTCTACAGCAGCAGTTTATATGTGTAGGTTTCACTCTGTTCTCTCATATATAGATAGGTGAATTTAGAACTCTAAATCCAACATGGTTTGTAGTGGCTCTTTGAAACTTGACAAAATAAAGTAGTTCTCAGTTTTGTCTCTATGGTTTGTTTCCTCTTCAAGTATCCCTAGGCACAGATGGAGGAAAAGCACTTTCATTGAGAGGGGTTGCCAAGCTTCCAAGAAATTACCAGTTTCCGAAATACCAGCAAATATTTTTTCACCCAATCTTGATGACACTTTGTGGTAATCATCGGTACACAAATCCCACTTGACTCACCAAATTTTGTTCTTCAGGGTTGATGCGTTCGTTTTCAGTAGCAGTTTTTATTTTGAGGTTTCACTCTGTTCTCTGCTATACAGATAGAAGAATTTGGAACTCTAAATAGAACATGGTTTGTAGTAGCTCTTTGAAACTTGTCAAAATAAAGGAGTTCTCAGTTTTGTCTCTATGGTTTGTTTCCTCTTCAAGTAGCCCTGGCACAGACTGTGGAAAAGCACTTTCATTGATAGGGGTTGCCAAGCTTCTAAGAAATAAAAAGTTTCCGAAATACCAGCAAATATTTTTTCACCGAATCTTGACGATAATTGGTGGTAATGATCGGTACACAAATCCCACTTGGCTTGCCAAATTTTGTTCTTCTAGTTTGAAGCATTCGTTTACAGTAGCAGTTTTTATTTTTAGGTTCTCTCCTATATAGATAGATGAATTTGGAACTCTAAAACCAACATGGGTTGTAGTAGCTATTGAAACTTGACAAATAAAGGATTTCTCAGTTTTGTCTCTACGGTTTGTTTCCTCTTCAAGTAGCCCTGGCACAGACTGTGGAAAAGCACTTTCATTGAGAGGAGTTGCCATATTCTAAGAAATAACGAGTTTCCGAATTACAAGCAAATATTTTTTCACCCAATCTTGATGATACTTGGTGGTGAACATCGGTACACAAATCCCACTTGTCTCACCAAATTTTGTTCTTCTAGGTTGAAGCGTTCGTCTACAGTAGCAGTTTTTATTTTTAGGTTTCACTCTGTTCTCTCCTATATAGATAGATGAATTTGGAACTCTAAAACCAACATGGTTTGTAGTAGCTCTTTGAAACTTGACAAAATAAAGGAGTTCTCAGTTTTGTCTCTATGATTTGTTTCCGCTTCAAGCAGCCCTAAGCAGAGACTGTGGAAAAGCACTTTCATTGAGAGGGTTTTGGAAGCTTCTAAGAAATAACGAGTTTCCGAAATACCAGCAAATATTTTTTCACCCAATGTTGTTGATACTTGGTGGTAATGATGAGTATACAAATCCCACTTGGCTCACCAAATTTTGTTCTTCTAGGTTGAAGCGTTCGTCTACCTTAGCAGTTTTTATATTTAGGTTTCCCTCTGTTCTCTCCTATATAGATAGATGAATTTGGAACTCTAAATCCAACATGGTTTGCAGTAGGTCTTTGAAACTTGACAAAATAAAGTAATTCTCAGTTTTGTCTCCATGATTTGTTTCCTCTTCAAGTAGTCCTAGGCACAGACTGTGGAAAAGCACTTTCATTGAGAGGGGTTGCCAAGCTTCCAAGAAATTACGAGTTTCCGAAATACCAGCAAATATTTTTTAACCCAATCTTGATGATACTTGGTGGTAATGATCGGTTCACAAATCCCACTTGGCTCACCAAATTTTGTTCTTCTAGGTTAAAGCGTCCGTCTACAGTAGCAGTTTTTATATTTAGGTTTCACTCTGTTCTCTCCTATACAGATAGATGAATTTGGAACTCTAAATCCAACATGGTTTTTAGTAGCTCTTTGAAACTTGACAAAATAAAGGAGTTCTCAGTTTTGTCTCTATGGTTTGTTTCCTCTTCAAGTAGCCCTTGGCACAGAGGGCGGAAAAGCACTTTAATTGAGAGGGTTTGCCAAGCTTCTAAGAAATAACGAGTTTCCGAAATACCAGCAAATATTTTTTCTCACAATCTTGATGTCACTTGGTGGTAATGATCAGTAAACAAATCCCACTTGGCTCACCAAATTTTGTTCTTCTCGGTTGAAGCGTTCGTCTACAGTAGCAGTTTTTATATTTAGGTTTCACTCTGTCTCTCCAATATAGATAGATGAATTTGGAATTCTAAATCCAATATGGCTTGTAGTAGCTCTTTGAAATTTGACAAAGTAAATGAGTTCTCAGTTTTGTCAATATGATTTGTTTCCGCTTCATGTAGCCCGAAGAAGAGACTGTGGAAAAGCACTTTCATTGAAAGGGGTTGCCAAACTTCCAAGAAATTACGAGTTTCCGAAATACCAGCAAATATTTTTTCACCCAATCTTGATGATACTTGGAGGTGATGATCAGTACACAAATCCCACTGGGCTCACCAAATTTTGTTCTTCTAGGTTGAAGCGTTCGTCTACAGTAGCAATTTTTATATTTAGGTTTCAATCTGTTCTCTCCTATATAGATAGATGAATTTGGAACTCTAAATCCAACGTGGTTTGTAGTAGCACTTTGAAACTCGACAAAATAAAGAAGTTCTCAGTTTTGTCTCTATGATTTGTTTCCGCTTCAAGTAGCCCTAAGCAGTGACTGTGGAAAAGCACATTCATTGAGAGGGGTTGCCAAGCTGCCAAGAAATTACGAGTTTCCGAAATACCAGAAAATATTTTTTCACCCAATCTTGATGATACTTGGTGGTAATGATCAATACCCAAATCCCACTTGGCTCACCAAATTTTATTTTTCTAGGTTGAAGCTTTCTTCTACAGTAGCATTTTTATGTTTAGGTTTCACTCTAATCTCTCTTATATAGATACATGAATTTGGAACAATAAATACAACATGGTTTGTAGTGGCTCTTTGAAACTTGACAAAATAACGGAGTTCTCAGTTTTGTCTCTATGGTTTGTTTCCTCTTCAAGTAGCCCTAGGCACAGACGTTGGAAAAACACTTTCATTGAGAGGGGTTGCCAAGCTTCCAAGAAGTTACCAGTTTCCGAAATACCAGCAAATATTTTTTCACCCAATCTTGATGATACTTGGTGGTAATCATCGGTACACAAATCGCCCTTGACTCACCAAATTTTGTTCTTCTAGGTTGATACGTTCGTTTTCAGTAGCAGTTTTTATTTTTAGGTTTCACTCTGTTCTCTCCAATATAGATAGATGAATTTGGAACTCTAAATCCAACATGGTTTGTAGTAGCTCTTTGAAACTTGACAAAATAAAGGAGTTCTCAGTTTTGTCTCTATGATTTGTTTCCGCTTCAAGTAGCCCTAAGCAGAGACTGTGGAAAAGCACTTTCATTGAGAGGGGTTGCCAAGCTTCTAAGAAATAACGAGTTTACGAATTACCAGCAAATATTTTTTCAAACAATCTTGATGATACTTGGTGGTGAAGATCGGTACACAAATCCCACTTGGCTCACCAAATTTTGTTCTTCCCGGTTTAATCATTGGTCTACAGTAGCAGTTTTTATGTTTATGTTTCACTCTGTTCTCTGCTATATAGATAGATGAATTTGGAACTCTAAATCAAACATGGTTTGTAGTGGCTCTTTGAAACTTTACAAAATAAATGAGTTCTCAGTTTTGTCTCTACGGTTTGTTTCCTCTTAAAGTGCCCTAGGCACAGAGTGTGGAAAAGCACTTTCATTGAGAGGTGTTGCCAAGCTTCTAATAAATAACTAGTTTCCGAAATACCAGCAAATATTTTTTCACCCAATCTTGATTATACTTGGGGTAATGACAAGTACACAAATCCCACTTGGCTCACCAAATTATGTTCTTCTAGGTTGAAGCGTTCTTCTACATCAGCAGTTTATATGTGTAGGTTTCACTCTGTTCTCTCATATATAGATAGGTGAATTTAGAACTCTAAATCCAACATGGTTTGTAGTGGCTCTTTGAAACTTGACAAAATAAAGTAGTTCTCAGTTTTGTCTCTATGGTTTGTTTCCTCTTCAAGTATCCCTAGGCACAGATGGAGGAAAAGCACTTTCATTGAGAGGGGTTGCCAAGCTTCCAAGAAATTACCAGTTTCCGAAATACCAGCAAATATTTTTTCACCCAATCTTGATGACACTTTGTGGTAATCATCGGTACACAAATCCCACTTGACTCACCAAATTTTGTTCTTCAGGGTTGATGCGTTCGTTTTCAGTAGCAGTTTTTATTTTGAGGTTTCACTCTGTTCTCTGCTATACAGATAGAAGAATTTGGAACTCTAAATAGAACATGGTTTGTAGTAGCTCTTTGAAACTTGTCAAAATAAAGGAGTTCTCAGTTTTGTCTCTATGGTTTGTTTCCTCTTCAAGTAGCCCTGGCACAGACTGTGGAAAAGCACTTTCATTGATAGGGGTTGCCAAGCTTCTAAGAAATAAAAAGTTTCCGAAATACCAGCAAATATTTTTTCACCGAATCTTGACGATAATTGGTGGTAATGATCGGTACACAAATCCCACTTGGCTTGCCAAATTTTGTTCTTCTAGTTTGGAGCATTCGTTTACAGTAGCAGTTTTTATTTTTAGGTTCTCTCCTATATAGATAGATGAATTTGGAACTCTAAAACCAACATGGGTTGTAGTAGCTATTGAAACTTGACAAATAAAGGATTTCTCAGTTTTGTCTCTACGGTTTGTTTCCTCTTCAAGTAGCCCTGGCACAGACTGTGGAAAAGCACTTTCATTGAGAGGAGTTGCCATATTCTAAGAAATAACGAGTTTCCGAATTACAAGCAAATATTTTTTCACCCAATCTTGATGATACTTGGTGGTGAACATCGGTACACAAATCCCACTTGTCTCACCAAATTTTGTTCTTCTAGGTTGAAGCGTTCGTCTACAGTAGCAGTTTTTATTTTTAGGTTTCACTCTGTTCTCTCCTATATAGATAGATGAATTTGGAACTCTAAAACCAACATGGTTTGTAGTAGCTCTTTGAAACTTGACAAAATAAAGGAGTTCTCAGTTTTGTCTCTATGATTTGTTTCCGCTTCAAGCAGCCCTAAGCAGAGACTGTGGAAAAGCACTTTCATTGAGAGGGTTTTGGAAGCTTCTAAGAAATAACGAGTTTCCGAAATACCAGCAAATATTTTTTCACCCAATGTTGTTGATACTTGGTGGTAATGATGAGTATACAAATCCCACTTGGCTCACCAAATTTTGTTCTTCTAGGTTGAAGCGTTCGTCTACCTTAGCAGTTTTTATATTTAGGTTTCCCTCTGTTCTCTCCTATATAGATAGATGAATTTGGAACTCTAAATCCAACATGGTTTGCAGTAGGTCTTTGAAACTTGACAAAATAAAGTAATTCTCAGTTTTGTCTCCATGATTTGTTTCCTCTTCAAGTAGTCCTAGGCACAGACTGTGGAAAAGCACTTTCATTGAGAGGGGTTGCCAAGCTTCCAAGAAATTACGAGTTTCCGAAATACCAGCAAATATTTTTTAACCCAATCTTGATGATACTTGGTGGTAATGATCGGTTCACAAATCCCACTTGGCTCACCAAATTTTGTTCTTCTAGGTTAAAGCGTCCGTCTACAGTAGCAGTTTTATATTTAGGTTTCACTCTGTTCTCTCCTATACAGATAGATGAATTTGGAACTCTAAATCCAACATGGTTTTTAGTAGCTCTTTGAAACTTGACAAAATAAAGGAGTTCTCAGTTTTGTCTCTATGGTTTGTTTCCTCTTCAAGTAGCCCTTGGCACAGAGGGCGGAAAAGCACTTTAATTGAGAGGGTTTGCCAAGCTTCTAAGAAATAACGAGTTTCCGAAATACCAGCAAATATTTTTTTCTCACAATCTTGATGTCACTTGGTGGTAATGATCAGTAAACAAATCCCACTTGGCTCACCAAATTTTGTTCTTCTCGGTTGAAGCGTTCGTCTACAGTAGCAGTTTTTATATTTAGGTTTCACTCTGTCTCTCCAATATAGATAGATGAATTTGGAATTCTAAATCCAATATGGCTTGTAGTAGCTCTTTGAAATTTGACAAAGTAAATGAGTTCTCAGTTTTGTCAATATGATTTGTTTCCGCTTCATGTAGCCCGAAGAAGAGACTGTGGAAAAGCACTTTCATTGAAAGGGGTTGCCAAACTTCCAAGAAATTACGAGTTTCCGAAATACCAGCAAATATTTTTTCACCCAATCTTGATGATACTTGGAGGTGATGATCAGTACACAAATCCCACTGGGCTCACCAAATTTTGTTCTTCTAGGTTGAAGCGTTCGTCTACAGTAGCAATTTTTATATTTAGGTTTCAATCTGTTCTCTCCTATATAGATAGATGAATTTGGAACTCTAAATCCAACGTGGTTTGTAGTAGCACTTTGAAACTCGACAAAATAAAGAAGTTCTCAGTTTTGTCTCTATGATTTGTTTCCGCTTCAAGTAGCCCTAAGCAGTGACTGTGGAAAAGCACATTCATTGAGAGGGGTTGCCAAGCTGCCAAGAAATTACGAGTCTCCGAAATACCAGAAAATATTTTTTCACCCAATCTTGATGATACTTGGTGGTAATGATCAATACCCAAATCCCACTTGGCTCACCAAATTTTATTTTTCTAGGTTGAAGCTTTCTTCTACAGTAGCATTTTTATGTTTAGGTTTCACTCTAATCTCTCGTATATAGATACATGAATTTGGAACAATAAATACAACATGGTTTGTAGTGGCTCTTTGAAACTTGACAAAATAACGGAGTTCTCAGTTTTGTCTCTATGGTTTGTTTCCTCTTCAAGTAGCCCTAGGCACAGACGTTGGAAAAACACTTTCATTGAGAGGGGTTGCCAAGCTTCCAAGAAGTTACCAGTTTCCGACATACCAGCAAATATTTTTTCACCCAATCTTGATGATACTTGGTGGTAATCATCGGTACACAAATCGCCCTTGACTCACCAAATTTTGTTCTTCTAGGTTGATACGTTCGTTTTCAGTAGCAGTTTTTATTTTTAGGTTTCACTCTGTTCTCTCCAATATAGATAGATGAATTTGGAACTCTAAATCCAACATGGTTTGTAGTAGCTCTTTGAAATTTTACAAAATAAAGGAGTTCTCAGTTTTGTCTCTATGGTTTGTTTCCTCTTCAAGTAGCCCTGGCACAGACTGTGGAAAAGCACTTTCATGGAGAGGGGTTGCCAATCTTCTAAGAAATAACGAGTTTCCGAAATACCAGCAAATATTTTTTCACCCAATCTTGATGATAAATGGTGGGAAGGACAAGTACACAAATCCCACTTGGCTCAACAAATTCTGTTCTTCTAGGTTGAAGCATTCGTCTACAGTAGCAGTTTTTATTTTTAGGTCTTACTCTGTTCTCTCCTATATAGATAGATGTTTTTGGAACTCTAAATCCAATATGGTTTGTAGTAGCTCTTTGAAACTTGACAAAATAAAGGAGTTCTCAGTTTTGTCTCTATGATTTGTTTCCGCTTCAAGTAGCCCTAAGCAGAGACTGTGGAAAAGCACTTTCATTGAGAGGGGTTGCCAAGCTCCAAGAAATTACGAGTTTCCGAATACCAGCAAATATTTTTTCACCCAATCTTGATTATACGTGGTGGGAAGGACAAGTCCACAAATCCCACTCGGCTCACCAGATTTTGTTATTCTAGGTTGAAGCGTTCGTTTACAGTAGCAGTTTTTATGTTTAGGTTTCACTCTGTTCTCTGCTATATATATAGATGAATTTGGAACTCTAAATCCAACATGGTTTGTAGTAGATCTTTGAGACTTGACAAAATAAAGGAGGTCTCAGTTTTGTCTCTATGGATTGTTTCTTCTTTAAGTAGCCCTAAGCAGAGACTGTGGAAAAGCACTTTCATTGAGAGGGGTTGCCAAGCTTCTAAGAAATAAAGAGTTTCCGAAATACCAGCAAATATTTTTTCACCCAATCTTGATGATACTTGATGGTAATGACAAGTACACAAATCTCACTTGGCTCACCAAATTTTGTTCTTCTAGGTTGAAGCGTTCGTCTACAGTAGCAGTTTTTATGTTTAGGTTTCACTCTGTTCTCTGCTATATAGATAGATGAATTTGGAACTCTAAATCCAACATAGTTTGTAGTGGCTCTTTGAAACTTGACAAAATAAAGGAGTTCTCAGTTTTGTCTCTATGGTTTGTTTCCTCTTCAAGTAGCCCTGGCTCAGACAGTGGAAAAGCACTTTCATTGAGAGGGGTTGCCAAGCTTCTAAGAAATAACGAGTTTTCGAAATACCAGCAAATATTTTTTCACCCAAACTTGATGATACTTGATGGTAAGGACAAGTACACAAATCCCACTTGGCTCACCAAATTCTGTTCTTCAAGGTTGAAGCATTCGTCTACAGTAGCAGTTTTTATTTTTAGGTTTTACTCTGTTCTCTCCTATAAAGATAGATGAATTTGGAACTCTAAATCCAAAATGGTTTGTAGTAGCTCTTTGAAACTTGACAAAATAAAGGAGTTCTCAGTTTTGTCTCTATGATTTGTTTCCGCTTCAAGTAGCCCTAAGCAGAGACTGTGGAAAATCACTTTCATTGAGAAGAGTTGCCAAGCTTCTAAGAAATAACGAGTTTCCGAAATATCAGCAAATATTTTTTCTCACAATCTTGATGACACTTGGTGGTAATGATCAGTAAACAAATCCCACTTGGCTCACCAAATTTTTTTCTTCTAGGTTGAAGCGTTCGTCTACAGTAGCAGTTTTTATATTTAGGTTTCACTCTGTCTCTCCAATATAGATAGATGAATTTGGAATTCTAAATCCAATATGGCTTGTAGTAGCTCTTTCAAATTTGACAAAGTAAAGGAGTTCTCAGTTTTGTCTCTATGATTTGTTTCCGCTTCATGTAGCCCTAAGCAGAGACTGTGGAAATGCACTTTCATTGAAAGGGTTTGCAAGCTTCCAAGAAATTATGAGTTTCCGAAAAACCAGCAAATATTTTTTCACCCAATCTTGATGATACTTGGAGGTGATGATCAGTACACAAATCCCACTGGGCTCACCAAATTTTGTTCTTCTAGGTTGAAGCGTTCGTCTACAGTAGCAATTTTTATATTTAGGTTTCAATCTGTTCTCTCCTATATAGATAGATGAATTTGGAACTCTAAATCCAACGTGGTTTGTAGTAGCACATTGAAACTTGACAAAATAAAGGAGTTCTCAGTTTTGTCTCTATGATTTGTTTCCGCTTCAAGTAGCCCTAAGCAGTGACTGTGGAAAAGCACTTTCATTGAGAGGGGTTGCCAAGCTTCCAAGAAATTACGAGTTTCCGAAATACCAGCAAATATTTTTTCACCCAATCTTGATGATACTTGGTGGTAATGATCAGTACACAAATCCCACTTGGCTCACCAAATTTTGTTTTTCTAGGTTGAAGCGTTCTTCTACAGTAGCAGTTTTTATGTTTAGGTTTCACTCTGTTCTCTCGTATATAGATAGATGAATTTGGAACTCTAAATCCAACATGGTTTGTAGTGGCTCTTTGAAACTTGACAAAATAACGGAGTTCTCAGTTTTGTCTCTATGGTTTGTTTCCTCATCAAGTAGCCCTAGGCACAGACGTTGGAAAAGCACTTTCATTGAGAGGGGTTGCCAAGCTTCCAAGAAATTACCAGTTTCCGAAATACCAACAAATATTTTTTCACATAATCTTGATGATACTTGGTGGGAAGGACAAGTACACAAATCCCTCTTGGCTCACCAAATTCTGTTCTTCTATGTTGAAGCATTCGTCTACAGTAGCAGTTTTTATTTTTAGGTCTTACTCTGTTCTCTCCTATATAGATAGATGAATTTGGAACTCTAAATCCAACATGGTTTGTAGTGGCTCTTTGAAACTTGACAAAATAAAGGAGTTCTCAGTTTTGTCTCTACGATTTGTTTCCGCTTCAAGTAGCCCTAAGCAGAGACTGTTTAAAAGCACTTTCATTGAGAGGGGTTGCCAAGCTTCCAAGAAATTACGAGTTTCCGAAATACCAGCAAATATTTTTTCACCCAATCTTGATGATACGTGGTGGTAATGACAAGTCCACAAATCCCACTTGGCTCACCAAATTATGTTCTTCTAGGTTGAAGCGTTCGTTCAGTAGCAGTTTTTATTTTTAGGTTTCACTCTGTTCTCTCGTATACAGATAGATGAATTTGGAACTCGAAATCCAACATGTTTTGTAGTGGTTCTTTGAAACTTGACAAAATAAAGGAGTTCTCAGTTTTGTCTCTATGGTTTGTTTCCTCTTCAAGTAGCCCTAGGCACAGATGGTGGAAAAGCACTTTCATTGAGAGGGGTTGCCAAGCTTCCAACAAATTACAGCTTCCGATATACCAGCAAATATTTTTTCACCCAATCTTGATGATACTTGGTGGTAATGATCGGTACACAAATCCCACTTGAGTCACCAAGCTTTGTTCTTCTAGGTTGATGCGTTCATTTTCAGTAGCAGTATTTATTTTTAGGTTTCACTTTGTTCTCTGCTGTATAGATAGATGAATTTGGAACTCTAAATCCAACATGGTTTGTAGTAGCTCTTTGAAACTTGACAAAATAAAGGAGTTCTCAGTTTTGTTTCTATGGTTTGTTTCCGCTTCAAGTACCCCTAAGCAGAGACTGTGGAAAAGCACTTTCATTGAGAGGGGTTGCCAAGCTTCTAAGAAATAAAGAGTTTCCGAATTGCCAGCAAATATTTTTTCACCCCATCTTGATGATACTTAATGGTGAAATCGGTACACAAATCCCACTTGGCTCACCAAATTTTGTTCTTCTAGGTTGAAGCGTTCGTCTACAGTAGCAGTTTTTATATTTAAGTTTCACTCTGTTCTCTCCTATATAGATAGATGAATTTGGAACTCTAAATACAATATGGTTTGTAGTAGCTCTTTGAAACTTGACAAAATAAAGGAGTTCTCAGTTTTGTCTCTATGATTTGTTTCCGCTTCAAGTAGCCCTAAGCAGATACTGTGGAAAAGCACTTTCATTGAGAGGGGTTGCCAAGCTTCCAAGATATTACGAGTTTCCGAAATACCAGCAAATATTTTTTCACCCAATCTTGATGATACGTGGTGGTAAAGACAAGTCCACAAATCAAACTCGGCTCACCAAATTTTGTTCTTCTAGGTTGAAGCGTTCATTTACAGTAGCAGTTTTTATGTTTAGGTTTCACTCTGTTCTCTGCTATAGAGATAGATGAATTTGGAACTCTAAATACAATGTGGTTTGTAGTAGCTCTTTGAAACTTGACTAAATAAAGGAGTTCTCAGTTTTGTCTCTATGATTTGTTTCCACTTCAAGTAGCCCTAAGCAGAGACTGTGGAAAAGCACATTCATTGAGAGGGGTTACCAAGCTTCCAAGAAATTACCAGTTTCCGAAATACCAGCAAATATTTTTTCACCCAATCTTAATGATGCGTGGTGGTAATGACAAGTCCACAAATCCCACTCGGCTCAACAAATTTTGTTCTTCTAGGTTGAAGCGTTCGTTTAGAGTAGCAGTTTTTATGTTTAGGTTTCACTCTGTTCTCTGCTATATAGATAGATGAATTTGGAACTCTAAATCCAACATGGTTTGTAGTAGCTGTTTGAAACTTGACAAAATAAAGGAGGTCTCAGTTTTGTCTCAATGGAATGTTTCCTCTTTAAGTAGCCCTAGGCACTGACTGTGGAAAAGAACTTTCATTGAGAGGGGTTGCCAAGCTTCTAAGAAATAACAAGTTTCCGAAAAACCAGCAAATATTTTTTCACCCAAACTTGATGATACTTGGTGGTAATGACAAGTACACAAATCCCACTTGGCTCACCAAATTTTGTTCTTCTAGGTTGAAGCGTTCGTCTACAGTAGCAGTTTATATGTTTAGGTTTCACTCTATTCACTGCTACATAGATAGATGAATTTGGAACTCTAAATCCAACATGGTTTTTAGTAGCTCTTTGAAACTTGACAAAATATAGGAGATCTCAGTTTTGTCTTTATGGTTTGTTTCCTCTTCAAGTAGCCATAGGCACAGACGGTGGAAAAGCACTTTTATTGAGAGGGGTTGCCAAGCTTCCAAGAAATTACGAGTTTCCGAAATACCAGCAAATATTTTTTCACCCAATGTTGATGATACTTGGTGGTAATGATGAGTACACAAATCCCACTTGGCTCACCAAATTTTGTTCTTCGAGGTTGAAGCGTTCTTCTACAGTAGCAGTTTATATGTTTAGGTTTCACTCTGTTCTCTCGTATATAGATAGATGAATTTGGAACTCTAAATCCAACATGGTTTGCAGTGGCTCTTTGAAACTTGACAAAATAAAGGAGTTCTCAGTTTTGTCTCTACGATTTGTTTCCGCTTCAAGTAGCCCTAAGCAGTGACTGTTTAAAAGCACTTTCATTGAGAGGGGTTGCCAAGCTTCCAAGAAATTACGAGTTTCCGAAATACCAGCAAATATTTTTTCACCCAATCTTGATGATACGTGGTGGTAATGACAAGTCCACAAATCCCACTTGGCTCACCAAATTATGTTCTTCTAGGTTGAAGCGTTCGTTCAGTAGCAGTTTTTATTTTTAGGTTTCACTCTGTTCTCTCGTATACAGATAGATGAATTTGGAACTCGAAATCCAACATGTTTTGTAGTGGCACTTTGAAACTTGACAAAATAAAGGAGTTCTCAGTTTTGTCTCTATGGTTTGTTTCCTCTTCAAGTAGCCCTAGGCACAGATGGTGGAAAAGCACTTTCATTGAGAGGGGTTGCCAAGCTTCCAAAGAATTACCAGTTTCCGATATACCAGCAAATATTTTTTCACCCAATCTTGATGATACTTGGTGGTAATGATCGGTACACAAATCCCACTTGAGTCACCAAGCTTTGTTCTTCTAGGTTGATGCGTTCATTTTCAGTAGCAGTATTTATTTTTAGGTTTCACTTTGTTCTCTGCTGTATAGATAGATGAATTTGGAACTCTAAATCCAACATGGTTTGTAGTAGCTCTTTGAAACTTGACAAAATAAAGGAGTTCTCAGTTTTGTTTCTATGGTTTGTTTCCGCTTCAAGTACCCCTAAGCAGAGACTGTGGAAAAGCACTTTCATTGAGAGGGGTTGCCAAGCTTCTAAGAAATAAAGAGTTTCCGAATTGCCAGCAAATATTTTTTCACCCCATCTTGATGATACTTAATGGTGAAATCGGTACACAAATCCCACTTGGCTCACCAAATTTTGTTCTTCTAGGTTGAAGCGTTCGTCTACAGTAGCAGTTTTTATATTTAAGTTTCACTCTGTTCTCTCCTATATAGATAGATGAATTTGGAACTCTAAATACAATATGGTTTGTAGTAGCTCTTTGAAACTTGACAAAATAAAGGAGTTCTCAGTTTTGTCTCTATGATTTGTTTCCGCTTCAAGTAGCCCTAAGCAGATACTGTGGAAAAGCACTTTCATTGAGAGGGGTTGCCAAGCTTCCAAGATATTACGAGTTTCCGAAATACCTTCAAATATTTTTTCACCCAATCTTGATGATACGTGGTGGTAAAGACAAGTCCACAAATCAAACTCGGCTCACCAAATTTTGTTCTTCTAGGTTGAAGCGTTCATTTACAGTAGCAGTTTTTATGTTTAGGTTTCACTCTGTTCTCTGCTATATAGATAGATGAATTTGGAACTCTAAATACAATGTGGTTTGTAGTAGCTCTTTGAAACTTGACTAAATAAAGGAGTTCTCAGTTTTGTCTCTATGATTTGTTTCCACTTCAAGTAGCCCTAAGCAGAGACTGTGGAAAAGCACATTCATTGAGAGGGGTTACCAAGCTTCCAAGAAATTACCAGTTTCCGAAATACCAGCAAATATTTTTTCACCCAATCTTAATGATGCGTGGTGGTAATGACAAGTCCACAAATCCCACTCGGCTCAACAAATTTTGTTCTTCTAGGTTGAAGCGTTCGTTTAGAGTAGCAGTTTTTATGTTTAGGTTTCACTCTGTTCTCTGCTATATAGATAGATGAATTTGGAACTCTAAATCCAACATGGTTTGTAGTAGCTGTTTGAAACTTGACAAAATAAAGGAGGTCTCAGTTTTGTCTCAATGGAATGTTTCCTCTTTAAGTAGCCCTAGGCACTGACTGTGGAAAAGAACTTTCATTGAGAGGGGTTGCCAAGCTTCTAAGAAATAACAAGTTTCCGAAAAACCAGCAAATATTTTTTCACCCAAACTTGATGATACTTGGTGGTAATGACAAGTACACAAATCCCACTTGGCTCACCAAATTTTGTTCTTCTAGGTTGAAGCGTTCGTCTACAGTAGCAGTTTATATGTTTAGGTTTCACTCTATTCACTGCTACATAGATAGATGAATTTGGAACTCTAAATCCAACATGGTTTTTAGTAGCTCTTTGAAACTTGACAAAATATAGGAGATCTCAGTTTTGTCTTTATGGTTTGTTTCCTCTTCAAGTAGCCATAGGCACAGACGGTGGAAAAGCACTTTTATTGAGAGGGGTTGCCAAGCTTCCAAGAAATTACGAGTTCCGAAATACCAGCAAATATTTTTTCACCCAATGTTGATGATACTTGGTGGTAATGATGAGTACACAAATCCCACTTGGCTCACCAAATTTTGTTCTTCGAGGTTGAAGCGTTCTTCTACAGTAGCAGTTTATATGTTTAGGTTTCACTCTGTTCTCTCGTATATAGATAGATGAATTTGGAACTCTAAATCCAACATGGTTTGTAGTGGCTCATTGAAACTTGACAAAATAAAGGAGTTCTCAGTTTTGTCTCTACGATTTGTTTCCGCTTCAAGTAGCCCTAAGCAGTGACTGTTTAAAAGCACTTTCATTGAGAGGGGTTGCCAAGCTTCCAAGAAATTACGAGTTTCCGAAATACCAGCAAATATTTTTTCACCCAATCTTGATGATACGTGGTGGTAATGACAAGTCCACAAATCCCACTTGGCTCACCAAATTATGTTCTTCTAGGTTGAAGCGTTCGTTCAGTAGCAGTTTTTATTTTTAGGTTTCACTCTGTTCTCTCGTATACAGATAGATGAATTTGGAACTCGAAATCCAACATGTTTTGTAGTGGCACTTTGAAACTTGACAAAATAAAGGAGTTCTCAGTTTTGTCTCTATGGTTTGTTTCCTCTTCAAGTAGCCCTAGGCACAGATGGTGGAAAAGCACTTTCATTGAGAGGGGTTGCCAAGCTTCCAAAGAATTACCAGTTTCCGATATACCAGCAAATATTTTTTCACCCAATCTTGATGATACTTGGTGGTAATGATCGGTACACAAATCCCACTTGACTCACCAAACTTTGTTCTTCTAGGTTGATGTGTTCATTTTCAGTAGCAGTTTTTATTTTTAGGTTTCACTTTGTTCTCTGCTGTATAGATAGATGAATTTGGAACTCTAAATCCAACATGGTTTGTAGTAGCTCTTTGAAACTTGACAAAATAAAGGAGTTCTCAGTTTTGTTTCTATGGTTTGTTTCCGCTTCAAGTACCCCTAAGCAGAGACTGTGGAAAAGCACTTTCATTGAGAGGGGTTGCCAAGCTTCTAAGAAATAAAGAGTTTCCGAATTGCCAGCAAATATTTTTTCACACCATCTTGATGATACTCAATGGTGAAATCGGTACACAAATCCCACTTGGCTCACCAAATTTTGTTCTTCTAGGTTGAAGCGTTCGCCTACAGTAGCAGTTTTTATATTTAAGTTTCACTCTGTTCTCTCCTATATAGATAGATGAATTTGGAACTCTAAATACAATATGGTTTGTAGTAGCTCTTTGAAACTTGACAAAATAAAGGAGTTCTCAGTTTTGTCTCTATGATTTGTTTCCGCTTCATGTAGCCCTAAGCAGATACTGTGTAAAAGCACTATCATTGAGAGGGGTTGCCAAGCTTCCAAGATATTACGAGTTTCCGAAATACCAGCAAATATTTTTTCACCCAATCTTGATGATACGTGGTGGTAATGACAAGTCCACAAATCAAACTCGGCTCACCAAATTTTGTTCTTCTAGGTTGAAGCGTTCATTTACAGTAGCAGTTTTTATGTTTAGGTTTCACTGTGTTCTCTGCTATATAGACAGATGAATTTGGAACTCTAAATCCAACATGGTTTGTAGTAGCTCTTTGAAACTTGACAAAATAAAGGAGTTCTCAGTTTTGTCTCTATGATTTGTTTCCGCTTCAAGTAGCCCTAAGCAGAGACTGTGGAAAAGCACCTTCATTGAGAGGGGTTGCCAAGCTTCCAAGAAATTACCATATTCCGAAATACCAGCAAATATTTTTTCACCCAATCTTAATGATGCGTGGTGGTAATGACAAGTCCACAAATCCCACTCGGCTCAACAAATTTTGTTCTTCTAGGTTGAAGCGTTCGTTTAGAGTAGCAGTTTTTATGTTTAGGTTTCACTCTGTTCTCTGCTATATAGATAGATGAATTTGGAACTCTAAATCCAACATGGTTTGTAGTAGCTGTTTGAAACTTGACAAAATAAAGGAGGTCTCAGTTTAGTCTCAATGGAATGTTTTCTCTTTAAGTAGCCCTAGGCACTGACTGTGGAAAAGAACTTTCATTGAGAGGGGTTGCCAAGCTTCTAAGAAATAACAAGTTTCCGAAAAACCAGCAAATATTTTTTCACCCAAACTTGATGATACTTGGTGGTAATGACAAGTACACAAATCCCACTTGGCTCACCAAATTTTGTTCTTCTAGGTTGAAGCGTTCGTCTACAGTAGCAGTTTATATGTTTAGGTTTCACTCTATTCACTGCTACATAGATAGATGAATTTGGAACTCTAAATCCAACATGGTTTTTAGTAGCTCTTTGAAACTTGACAAAATATAGGAGATCTCAGTTTTGTCTTTATGGTTTGTTTCCTCTTCAAGTAGCCATAGGCACAGACGGTGGAAAAGCACTTTTATTGAGAGGGGTTGCCAAGCTTCCAAGAAATTACGAGTTCCGAAATACCAGCAAATATTTTTTCACCCAATGTTGATGATACTTGGTGGTAATGATGAGTACACAAATCCCACTTGGCTCACCAAATTTTGTTCTTCGAGGTTGAAGCGTTCTTCTACAGTAGCAGTTTATATGTTTAGGTTTCACTCTGTTCTCTCGTATATAGATAGATGAATTTGGAACTCTAAATCCAACATGGTTTGTAGTGGCTCTTTGAAACTTGACAAAATAAAGGAGTTCTCAGTTTTGTCTCTACGATTTGTTTCCGCTTCAAGTAGCCCTAAGCAGTGACTGTTTAAAAGCACTTTCATTGAGAGGGGTTGCCAAGCTTCCAAGAAATTACGAGTTTCCGAAATACCAGCAAATATTTTTTCACCCAATCTTGATGATACGTGGTGGTAATGACAAGTCCACAAATCCCACTTGGCTCACCAAATTATGTTCTTCTAGGTTGAAGCGTTCGTTCAGTAGCAGTTTTTATTTTTAGGTTTCACTCTGTTCTCTCGTATACAGATAGATGAATTTGGAACTCGAAATCCAACATGTTTTGTAGTGGCACTTTGAAACTTGACAAAATAAAGGAGTTCTCAGTTTTGTCTCTATGGTTTGTTTCCTCTTCAAGTAGCCCTAGGCACAGATGGTGGAAAAGCACTTTCATTGAGAGGGGTTGCCAAGCTTCCAAAGAATTACCAGTTTCCGATATACCAGCAAATATTTTTTCACCCAATCTTGATGATACTTGGTGGTAATGATCGGTACACAAATCCCACTTGACTCACCAAACTTTGTTCTTCTAGGTTGATGTGTTCATTTTCAGTAGCAGTTTTTATTTTTAGGTTTCACTTTGTTCTCTGCTGTATAGATAGATGAATTTGGAACTCTAAATCCAACATGGTTTGTAGTAGCTCTTTGAAACTTGACAAAATAAAGGAGTTCTCAGTTTTGTTTCTATGGTTTGTTTCCGCTTCAAGTACCCCTAAGCAGAGACTGTGGAAAAGCACTTTCATTGAGAGGGGTTGCCAAGCTTCTAAGAAATAAAGAGTTTCCGAATTGCCAGCAAATATTTTTTCACACCATCTTGATGATACTCAATGGTGAAATCGGTACACAAATCCCACTTGGCTCACCAAATTTTGTTCTTCTAGGTTGAAGCGTTCGCCTACAGTAGCAGTTTTTATATTTAAGTTTCACTCTGTTCTCTCCTATATAGATAGATGAATTTGGAACTCTAAATACAATATGGTTTGTAGTAGCTCTTTGAAACTTGACAAAATAAAGGAGTTCTCAGTTTTGTCTCTATGATTTGTTTCCGCTTCATGTAGCCCTAAGCAGATACTGTGTAAAAGCACTATCATTGAGAGGGGTTGCCAAGCTTCCAAGATATTACGAGTTTCCGAAATACCAGCAAATATTTTTTCACCCAATCTTGATGATACGTGGTGGTAATGACAAGTCCACAAATCAAACTCGGCTCACCAAATTTTGTTCTTCTAGGTTGAAGCGTTCATTTACAGTAGCAGTTTTTATGTTTAGGTTTCACTGTGTTCTCTGCTATATAGACAGATGAATTTGGAACTCTAAATCCAACATGGTTTGTAGTAGCTCTTTGAAACTTGACAAAATAAAGGAGTTCTCAGTTTTGTCTCTATGATTTGTTTCCGCTTCAAGTAGCCCTAAGCAGAGACTGTGGAAAAGCACCTTCATTGAGAGGGGTTGCCAAGCTTCCAAGAAATTACCATATTCCGAAATACCAGCAAATATTTTTTCACCCAATCTTAATGATGCGTGGTGGTAATGACAAGTCCACAAATCCCACTCGGCTCAACAAATTTTGTTCTTCTAGGTTGAAGCGTTCGTTTAGAGTAGCAGTTTTTATGTTTAGGTTTCACTCTGTTCTCTGCTATATAGATAGATGAATTTGGAACTCTAAATCCAACATGGTTTGTAGTAGCTGTTTGAAACTTGACAAAATAAAGGAGGTCTCAGTTTAGTCTCAATGGAATGTTTTCTCTTTAAGTAGCCCTAGGCACTGACTGTGGAAAAGAACTTTCATTGAGAGGGGTTGCCAAGCTTCTAAGAAATAACAAGTTTCCGAAAAACCAGCAAATATTTTTTCACCCAAACTTGATGATACTTGGTGGTAATGACAAGTACACAAATCCCACTTGGCTCACCAAATTTTGTTCTTCTAGGTTGAAGCGTTCGTCTACAGTAGCAGTTTATATGTTTAGGTTTCACTCTATTCACTGCTACATAGATAGATGAATTTGGAACTCTAAATCCAACATGGTTTTTAGTAGCTCTTTGAAACTTGACAAAATATAGGAGATCTCAGTTTTGTCTTTATGGTTTGTTTCCTCTTCAAGTAGCCATAGGCACAGACGGTGGAAAAGCACTTTTATTGAGAGGGGTTGCCAAGCTTCCAAGAAATTACGAGTTCCGAAATACCAGCAAATATTTTTTCACCCAATGTTGATGATACTTGGTGGTAATGATGAGTACACAAATCCCACTTGGCTCACCAAATTTTGTTCTTCGAGGTTGAAGCGTTCTTCTACAGTAGCAGTTTATATGTTTAGGTTTCACTCTGTTCTCTCGTATATAGATAGATGAATTTGGAACTCTAAATCCAACATGGTTTGTAGTGGCTCTTTGAAACTTGACAAAATAAAGGAGTTCTCAGTTTTGTCTCTACGATTTGTTTCCGCTTCAAGTAGCCCTAAGCAGTGACTGTTTAAAAGCACTTTCATTGAGAGGGGTTGCCAAGCTTCCAAGAAATTACGAGTTTCCGAAATACCAGCAAATATTTTTTCACCCAATCTTGATGATACGTGGTGGTAATGACAAGTCCACAAATCCCACTTGGCTCACCAAATTATGTTCTTCTAGGTTGAAGCGTTCGTTCAGTAGCAGTTTTTATTTTTAGGTTTCACTCTGTTCTCTCGTATACAGATAGATGAATTTGGAACTCGAAATCCAACATGTTTTGTAGTGGCACTTTGAAACTTGACAAAATAAAGGAGTTCTCAGTTTTGTCTCTATGGTTTGTTTCCTCTTCAAGTAGCCCTAGGCACAGATGGTGGAAAAGCACTTTCATTGAGAGGGGTTGCCAAGCTTCCAAAGAATTACCAGTTTCCGATATACCAGCAAATATTTTTTCACCCAATCTTGATGATACTTGGTGGTAATGATCGGTACACAAATCCCACTTGACTCACCAAACTTTGTTCTTCTAGGTTGATGTGTTCATTTTCAGTAGCAGTTTTTATTTTTAGGTTTCACTTTGTTCTCTGCTGTATAGATAGATGAATTTGGAACTCTAAATCCAACATGGTTTGTAGTAGCTCTTTGAAACTTGACAAAATAAAGGAGTTCTCAGTTTTGTTTCTATGGTTTGTTTCCGCTTCAAGTACCCCTAAGCAGAGACTGTGGAAAAGCACTTTCATTGAGAGGGGTTGCCAAGCTTCTAAGAAATAAAGAGTTTCCGAATTGCCAACAAATATTTTCTCACACCATCTTGATGATACTCAATGGTGAAATCGGTACACAAATCCCACTTGGCTCACCAAATTTTGTTCTTCTAGGTTGAAGCGTTCGTCTACAGTAGCAGTTTTTATATTTAAGTTTCACTCTGTTCTCTCCTATATAGATAGATGAATTTGGAACTCTAAATACAATATGGTTTGTAGTAGCTCTTTGAAACTTGACAAAATAAAGGAGTTCTCAGTTTTGTCTCTATGATTTGTTTCCGCTTCATGTAGCCCTAAGCAGATACTGTGTAAAAGCACTATCATTGAGAGGGGTTGCCAAGCTTCCAAGATATTACGAGTTTCCGAAATACCAGCAAATATTTTTTCACCCAATCTTGATGATACGTGGTGGTAATGACAAGTCCACAAATCAAACTCGGCTCACCAAATTTTGTTCTTCTAGGTTGAAGCGTTCATTTACAGTAGCAGTTTTTATCTTTAGGTTTCACTGTGTTCTCTGCTATATAGACAGATGAATTTGGAAACTCTAAATCCAACATGGTTTGTAGTAGCTCTTTGAAACTTGACAAAATAAAGGAGTTCTCAGTTTTGTCTCTATGATTTGTTTCCGCTTCAAGTAGCCCTAAGCAGAGACTGTGGAAAAGCACCTTCATTGAGAGGGGTTGCCAAGCTTCCAAGAAATTACCATATTCCGAAATACCAGCAAATATTTTTCACCCAATCTTAATGATGCGTGGTGGTAATGACAAGTCCACAAATCCCACTCGGCTCAACAAATTTTGTTCTTCTAGGTTGAAGCGTTCGTTTAGAGTAGCAGTTTTTATGTTTAGGTTTCACTCTGTCTCTGCTATATAGATAGATGAATTTGGAACTCTAAATCCAACATGGTTTGTAGTAGCTGTTTGAAACTTGACAAAATAAAGGAGGTCTCAGTTTAGTCTCAATGGAATGTTTTCTCTTTAAGTAGCCCTAGGCACTGACTGTGGAAAAGAACTTTCATTGAGAGGGTTGCCAAGCTTCTAAGAAATAACAAGTTTCCGAAAAACCAGCAAATATTTTTTCACCCAAACTTGATGATACTTGGTGGTAATGACAAGTACACAAATCCCACTTGGCTCACCAAATTTTGTTCTTCTAGGTTGAAGCGTTCGTCTACAGTAGCAGTTTATATGTTTAGGTTTCACTCTATTCACTGCTACATAGATAGATGAATTTGGAACTCTAAATCCAACATGGTTTTTAGTAGCTCTTTGAAACTTGACAAAATATAGGAGATCTCAGTTTTGTCTTTATGGTTTGTTTCCTCTTCAAGTAGCCATAGGCACAGACGGTGGAAAAGCACTTTTATTGAGAGGGGTTGCCAAGCTTCCAAGAAATTACGAGTTCCGAAATACCAGCAAATATTTTTTCACCCAATGTTGATGATACTTGGTGGTAATGATGAGTACACAAATCCCACTTGGCTCACCAAATTTTGTTCTTCGAGGTTGAAGCGTTCTTCTACAGTAGCAGTTTATATGTTTAGGTTTCACTCTGTTCTCTCGTATATAGATAGATGAATTTGGAACTCTAAATCCAACATGGTTTGTAGTGGCTCTTTGAAACTTGACAAAATAAAGGAGTTCTCAGTTTTGTCTCTATGGTTTGTTTCCTCTAAAGAGGCTAGGCAGTGACTGTGGAAAAGCACTTTCATTGAGAAAGGTTGCCAAGCTTCCAAGAAATTACGAGTTTCCGAAATACCAGCAAATATTTTTTCACCCAATCTTGATGATACTGGTTGGTAATGACAAGTCCAGTCCACAAATCCCACTTGGCTCACCAAATTATGTTCTTCTAGGTTGAAGCGTTCGTTCAGTAGCAGTTTTTATTTTTAGGTTTCACTCTGTTCTCTCGTATACAGATAGATGAATTTGGAACTCGAAATCCAACATGTTTTGTAGTGGCACTTTGAAATTTGGCAGAATAAAGGAGTTCTCAGTTTTGTCTCTATGGTTTGTTTCCTCTTCAAGTAGCCGTAGGCACAGATGGTGGAAAAGCACTTTCATTGAGAGGGGTTGCCAAGCTTCCAAAGAATTACCAGTTTCCGATATACCAGCAAATATTTTTTCACCCAATCTTGATGATACTTGGTGGTAATGATCGGTACACAAATCCCACTTGACTCACCAAACTTTGTTCTTCTAGGTTGATGTGTTCATTTTCAGTAGCAGTTTTTATTTTTAGGTTTCACTTTGTTCTCTGCTGTATAGATAGATGAATTTGGAACTCTAAATCCAACATGGTTTGTAGTAGCTCTTTGAAACTTGACAAAATAAAGGAGTTCTCAGTTTTGTTTCTATGGTTTGTTTCCGCTTCAAGTACCCCTAAGCAGAGACTGTGGAAAAGCACTTTCATTGAGAGGGGTTGCCAAGCTTCTAAGAAATAAAGAGTTTCCGAATTGCCAGCAAATATTTTTTCACACCATCTTGATGATACTCAATGGTGAAATCGGTACACAAATCCCACTTGGCTCACCAAATTTTGTTCTTCTAGGTTGAAGCGTTCGTCTACAGTAGCAGTTTTTATATTTAAGTTTCACTCTGTTCTCTCCTATATAGATAGATGAATTTGGAACTCTAAATACAATATGGTTTGTAGTAGCTCTTTGAAACTTGACAAAATAAAGGAGTTCTCAGTTTTGTCTCTATGATTTGTTTCCGCTTCATGTAGCCCTAAGCAGATACTGTGTAAAAGCACTATCATTGAGAGGGGTTGCCAAGCTTCCAAGATATTACGAGTTTCCGAAATACCAGCAAATATTTTTTCACCCAATCTTGATGATTACGTGGTGGTAATGACAAGTCCACAAATCAAACTCGGCTCACCAAATTTTGTTCTTCTAGGTTGAAGCGTTCATTTACAGTAGCAGTTTTTATCTTTAGGTTTCACTGTGTTCTCTGCTATATAGACAGATGAATTTGGAACTCTAAATCCAACATGGTTTGTAGTAGCTCTTTGAAACTTGACAAAATAAAGGAGTTCTCAGTTTTGTCTCTATGATTTGTTTCCGCTTCAAGTAGGCCTAAGCAGAGACTGTGGAAAAGCACCTTCATTGAGAGGGGTTGCCAAGCTTCCAAGAAATTACCATTTTCCGAAATACCAGCAAATATTTTTTCACCCAATCTTAATGATGCGTGGTGGTAATGACAAGTCCACAAATCCCACTCGGCTCAACAATTTTGTTCTTCTAGGTTGAAGCGTTCGTTTAGAGTAGCAGTTTTTATGTTTAGGTTTCACTCTGTTCTCTGCTATATAGATAGATGAATTTGGAACTCTAAATCCAACATGGTTTGTAGTAGCTGTTTGAAACTTGACAAAATAAAGGAGGTCTCAGTTTTGTCTCAATGGAATGTTTCCTCTTTAAGTAGCCCTAGGCACTGACTGTGGAAAAGAACTTTCATTGAGAGGGGTTGCCAAGCTTCTAAGAAATAACAAGTTTCCGAAAAACCAGCAAATATTTTTTCACCCAAACTTGATGATACTTGGTGGTAATGACAAGTACACAAATCCCACTTGGCTCACCAAATTTTGTTCTTCTAGGTTGAAGCGTTCGTCTACAGTAGCAGTTTATATGTTTAGGTTTCACTCTATTCACTGCTACATAGATAGAAGAATTTGGAACTCTAAATCCAACATGGTTTTTAGTAGCTCTTTGAAACTTGACAAAATATAGGAGATCTCAGTTTTGTCTTTATGGTTTGTTTCCTCTTCAAGTAGCCATAGGCACAGACGGTGGAAAAGCACTTTTATTGAGAGGGGTTGCCAAGCTTCCAAGAAATTACGAGTTTCCGAAATACCAGCAAATATTTTTCACCCAATGTTGATGATACTTGGTGGTAATGATGAGTACACAAATCCCACTTGGCTCACCAAATTTTGTTCTTCGAGGTTGAAGCGTTCTTCTACAGTAGCAGTTTATATGTTTAGGTTTCACTCTGTTCTCTCGTATATAGATAGATGAATTTGGAACTCTAAATCCAACATGGTTTGTAGTGGCTCATTGAAACTTGACAAAATAAAGGAGTTCTCAGTTTTGTCTCTACGATTTGTTTCCGCTTCAAGTAGCCCTAAGCAGTGACTGTTTAAAAGCACTTTCATTTGAGAGGGGTTGCCAAGCTTCCAAGAAATTACGAGTTTCCGAAATACCAGCAAATATTTTTTCACCCAATCTTGATGATACGTGGTGGTAATGACAAGTCCACAATCCCACTTGGCTCACCAAATTATGTTCTTCTAGGTTGAAGCGTTCGTTCAGTAGCAGTTTTTATTTTTAGGTTTCACTCTGTTCTCTCGTATACAGATAGATGAATTTGGAACTCGAAATCCAACATGTTTTGTAGTGGCACTTTGAAACTTGACAAAATAAAGGAGTTCTCAGTTTTGTCTCTATGGTTTGTTTCCTCTTCAATTAGCCCTAGGCACAGATGGTGGAAAAGCACTTTCATTGAGAGGGGTTGCCAAGCTTCCAAAGAATTACCAGTTTCCGATATACCAGCAAATATTTTTTCACCCAATCTTGATGATACTTGGTGGTAATGATCGGTACACAAATCCCACTTGACTCACCAAACTTTGTTCTTCTAGGTTGATGCGTTCATTTTCAGTAGCAGTTTTATTTTTAGGTTTCACTTTGTTCTCTGCTGTATAGATAGATGAATTTGGAACTCTAAATCCAACATGGTTTGTAGTAGCTCTTTGAAACTTGACAAAATAAAGGAGTTCTCAGTTTTGTTTCTATGGTTTGTTTCCGCTTCAAGTACCCCTAAGCAGAGACTGTGGAAAAGCACTTTCATTGAGAGGGGTTGCCAAGCTTCTAAGAAATAAAGAGTTTCCGAATTGCCAGCAAATATTTTTTCACACCATCTTGATGATACTCAATGGTGAAATCGGTACACAAATCCCACTTGGCTCACCAAATTTTGTTCTTCTAGGTTGAAGCGTTCGTCTACAGTAGCAGTTTTTATATTTAAGTTTCACTCTGTTCTCTCCTATATAGATAGATGAATTTGGAACTCTAAATACAATGTGGTTTGTAGTAGCTCTTTGAAACTTGACAAAATAAAGGAGTTCTCAGTTTTGTCGCTATGATTTGTTTCCGCTTCTAGTAGCCCTAAGCAGATACTGTGGAAAAGCACTATCATTGAGAGGGGTTGCCAAGCTTCCAAGATATTACGAGTTTCCGAAATACCAGCAAATATTTTTTCACCCAATCTTGATGATACGTGGTGGTAATGACAAGTCCACCAATCAAACTCGGCTCACCAAATTTTGTTCTTCTAGGTTGAAGCGTTCGTTTAGAGTAGCAGTTTTTATGTTTAGGTTTCACTCTGTTCTCTGCTATATAGATAGATGAATTTGGAACTCTAAATCCAACATGGTTTGTAGTAGCTGTTTGAAACTTGACAAAATAAAGGAGGTCTCAGTTTTGTCTCAATGGAATGTTTCCTCTTTAAGTAGCCCTAGGCACTGACTGTGGAAAAGAACTTTCATTGAGAGGGGTTGCCAAGCTTCTAAGAAATAACAAGTTTCCGAAAAACCAGCAAATATTTTTTCACCCAAACTTGATGATACTTGGTGGTAATGACAAGTACACAAATACCACTTGGCTCACCAAATTTTGTTCTTCTAGGTTGAAGCGTTCGTCTACAGTAGCAGTTTATATGTTTAGGTTTCACTCTATTCACTGCTACATAGATAGAAGAATTTGGAACTCTAAATCCAACATGGTTTTTAGTAGCTCTTTGAAACTTGACAAAATATAGGAGATCTCAGTTTTGTCTTTATGGTTTGTTTCCTCTTCAAGTAGCCATAGGCACAGACGGTGGAAAAGCACTTTTATTGAGAGGGGTTGCCAAGCTTCCAAGAAATTACGAGTTTCCGAAATACCAGCAAATATTTTTTCACCCAATGTTGATGATACTTGGTGGTAATGATGAGTACACAAATCCCACTTGGCTCACCAAATTTTGTTCTTCGAGGTTGAAGCGTTCTTCTACAGTAGCAGTTTATATGTTTAGGTTTCACTCTGTTCTCTCGTATATAGATAGATGAATTTGGAACTCTAAATCCAACATGGTTTGTAGTGGCTCATTGAAACTTGACAAAATAAAGGAGTTCTCAGTTTTGTCTCTACGATTTGTTTCCGCTTCAAGTAGCCCTAAGCAGTGACTGTTTAAAAGCACTTTCATTGAGAGGGGTTGCCAAGCTTCCAAGAAATTACGAGTTTCCGAAATACCAGCAAATATTTTTTCACCCAATCTTGATGATACGTGGTGGTAATGACAAGTCCACAAATCCCACTTGGCTCACCAAATTATGTTCTTCTAGGTTGAAGCGTTCGTTCAGTAGCAGTTTTTATTTTTAGGTTTCACTCTGTTCTCTCGTATACAGAAAGATGAATTTGGAACTCGAAATCCAACATGTTTTGTAGTGGCACTTTGAAACTTGACAGAATAAAGGAGTTCTCAGTTTTGTCTCTATGGTTTGTTTCCTCTTCAAGTAGCCCTAGGCACAGATGGTGGAAAAGCACTTTCATTGAGAGGGGTTGCCAAGCTTCCAAAGAATTACCAGTTTCCGATATACCAGCAAATATTTTTTCACCCAATCTTGATGATACTTGGTGGTAATGATCGGTACACAAATCCCACTTGACTCACCAAACTTTGTTCTTCTAGGTTGATGCGTTCATTTTCAGTAGCAGTTTTTATTTTTAGGTTTCACTTTGTTCTCTGCTGTATAGATAGATGAATTTGGAACTCTAAATCCAACATGGTTTGTAGTAGCTCTTTGAAACTTGACAAAATAAAGGAGTTCTCAGTTTTGTTTCTATGGTTTGTTTCCGCTTCAAGTACCCCTAAGCAGAGACTGTGGAAAAGCACTTTCATTGAGAGGGGTTGCCAAGCTTCTAAGAAATAAAGTGTTTCCGAATTGCCAGCAAATATTTTTTCACACCATCTTGATGATACTCAATGGTGAAATCGGTACACAAATCCCACTTGGCTCACCAAATTTTGTTCTTCTAGGTTGAAGCGTTCGTCTACAGTAGCAGTTTTTATATTTAAGTTTCACTCTGTTCTCTCCTATATAGATAGATGAATTTGGAACTCTAAATACAATGTGGTTTGTAGTAGCTCTTTGAAACTTGACAAAATAAAGGAGTTCTCAGTTTTGTCTCTATGATTTGTTTCCGCTTCAAGTAGCCCTAAGCAGATACTGTGGAAAAGCACTATCATTGAGAGGGGTTGCCAAGCTTCCAAGATATTACGAGTTTCCGAAATACCAGCAAATATTTTTTCACCCAATCTTGATGATACGTGGTGGTAATGACAAGTCCACAAATCAAACTCGGCTCACCAAATTTTGTTCTTCTAGGTTGAAGCGTTCATTTACAGTAGCAGTTTTTCTGTTTAGGTTTCACTCTGTTCTCTGCTATATAGATAGATGAATTTGGAACTCTAAATCCAACATGGTTTGTAGTAGCTCTTTGAAACTTGACAAAATAAAGGAGTTCTCAGTTTTTTATCTATGATTTGTTTCCGCTTCAAGTAGCCCTAAGCAGAGACTGTGGAAAAGCACATTCATTGAGAGGGGTTGCCAAGCTTCCAAGAAATTACCAGTTTCCGAAATACCAGCAAATATTTTTTCACCCAATCTTAATGATGCGTGGTGGTAATGACAAGTCCACAAATCCCACTTGGCTCAACAAATTTTGTTCTTCTAGGTTGAAGCGTTCGTTTAGAGTAGCAGTTTTTATGTTTAGGTTTCACTCTGTTCTCTGCTATATAGATAGATGAATTTGGAACTCTAAATCCAACATGGTTTGTAGTAGCTGTTTGAAACTTGACAAAATAAAGGAGGTCTCAGTTTTGTCTCAATGGAATGTTTCCTCTTTAAGTAGCCCTAGGCACTGACTGTGGAAAAGAACTTTCATTGAGAGGGTTGCCAAGCTTCTAAGAAATAACAAGTTTCCGAAAAACCAGCAAATATTTTTCACCCAAACTTGATGATACTTGGTGGTAATGACAAGTACACAAATCCCACTTGGCTCACCAAATTTTGTTCTTCTAGGTTGAAGCGTTCGTCTACAGTAGCAGTTTATATGTTTAGGTTTCACTCTATTCACTGCTACATAGATAGATGAATTTGGAACTCTAAATCCAACATGGTTTTTAGTAGCTCTTTGAAACTTGACAAAATATAGGAGATCTCAGTTTTGTCTTTATGGTTTATTTCCTCTTCAAGTAGCCATAGGCACAGACGGTGGAAAAGCACTTTTATTGAGAGGGGTTGCCAAGCTTAGAAGAAATTACGAGTTTCCGAAATACCAGCAAATATTTTTTCACCCAATGTTGATGATACTTGGTGGTAATGATGAGTACACAAATCCCACTTGGCTCACCAAATTTTGTTCTTCGAGGTTGAAGCGTTCTTCTACAGTAGCAGTTTATATGTTTAGGTTTCACTCTGTTCTCTCGTATATAGATAGATGAATTTGGAACTCTAAATCCAACATGGTTTGTAGTGGCTCTTTGAAACTTGACAAAATGAAGGAGTTCTCAGTTTTGTCTCTATGGTTTGTTTCCTCTTCAAGTAGCCCTAGGCACAGAAGATGGAAAAGCACTTTCATTGAGAGCGGTTGCCAAGCTTCCAAAAAATTACCAGTTTCCGATATACCAGCAAATATTATTTCACCCAATTTTGATGATACTTGGGTGGTAATGATCGGTACACAAATCCCACTTGACTCACCAAGCTTTGTTCTTCTAGGTTGATGCGTTCATTTTCAGTAGCAGTTTTTATTTTTAGGTTTCACTTTGTTCTCTGCTGTATAGATAGATGAATTTGGAACTCTAAATACAATATGGTTTGTAGTAGCTCTTTGAAACTTGACAAAATAAAGGAGTTCTCAGTTTTGACTCTATGATTTGTTTCCGCTTCAAGTAGCCCTAAGGAGATACTGTGGAAAAGCACTTTCATTGAGAGGGGTTGCCAAGCTTCCAAGATATTACGAGTTTCCAAAATACCAGCAAATATTTTTTCATCCAATCTTGATGATACGTGGTGGTAATGACAAGTCCACAAATCAAACTCGGCTCACCAAATTTTGTTCTTCTAGGTTGAAGCATTCATTTACAGTAGCAGTTTTTATGTTTAGGTTTCACTCTGTTCTCTGCTATATAGATAGATGAATTTGGAACTCTATATCCAACATGGATTGTAGTAGCTCTTTGAAACTTGACAAAATAAAGGAGTTCTCAGTTTTGTCTCCATGATTTGTTTCCGCTTCAAGTAGCCCTAAGCAGAGACTGTGGAAAAGCACATTCATTGAGAGGGGTTGCCAAGCTTCCAAGAAATTACCAGTTTCCGAAATACCAGCATACATTTTTTCACCCAATCTTGATGATACTTGGTGGTAATGATGGGTACACAAATCCCACTTGACTCACCAAATTTTGTTCTTCTAGGTTGATGCGTTCGTTTTCAGTAGCAGTATTTATTTTTAGGTTTCCCTCTGTTCTCTCTTATATAGATAGATGAATTTGCAACTCTAAATCCAACATGGTTTGTAGTAGCTGTTTGAAACTTGAAAAATATAGGAGGTCTCAGTTTTGTCTCAATGGAATGTTTAATCTTTAAGTAGCCCTAGGCACTGACTGAGGAAAAGAACTTTCATTGAGAGGGGTTGCCAAGCTTCTAAGAAATAACAAGTTTCCGAAAAACCAGCAAATATTTTTTCACCCAAACTTGATGATACTTGGTGGTAATGACAAGTACACAATTCCCACTTGGCTCACCAAATTTTGTTCTTCTAGGTTGAAGCGTTCTTCTACAGTAGCAGTTTATATGTTTAGGTTTCACTCTGTTCTCTCGTATATAGATAGATGAATTTGGAACTCGAAATCCAACATGTTTTGTAGTGGCTCTTTGAAACTTGACAAAATAAAGGAGTTCTCAGTTTTGTCTCTATGGTTTGTTTCCTCTTCAAGTAGCCCTAGGCACAGATGGTGGAAAAGCACTTTCATTGAGAGGGGTTGCCAAGCTTCCAAAAAATTACCAGTTTCCGATATACCAGCAAATATTTTTTCACCCAAACTTGATGATACTTGGTGGTAATGATCGGTACACAAATCCCACTTGACTCACCAAACTTTGTTCTTCTAGGTTGATGCGTTCATTTTCAGTAGCAGTTTTTATTTTTAGGTTTCAGTTTGTTCTCTGCTGTATAGATAGATGAATTTGGAACTCTAAATCCAACATGGTTTGTAGTAGCTCTTTGAAACTTGACAAAATAAAGGAGTTCTCAGTTTTGTTTCTATGGTTTGTTTCCTCTTCAAGTAGTCCTAGGCACAGACTGTGGAAAAGCACTTTCATTGAGTGGGGTTGCCAAGCTTCTAAGAAATAACGAGTTTTCGAAATACCAGCAAATATTTTTTCACCCAATCTTGATGATACTTGGTGGTAATGATCAGTACACCAATCCCACTTGGCTCACCAAATTTTGTTCTTCTAGTTTGAAGCATTCGTTTACCGTAGCAGTTTTTATTTTTAGCATTCACTCCGTTCTCTCCTATACAGATAGATGAATTTGGAACTCTAAATCCAACATGGTTTGTAGTAGCTCTTTGAAACTTGAAATAATAAAGGAGGTCTCAGTTTTGTCTCTATGGATTGTTTCCTCTTTAAGCAGCCCTAGGCACTGACTGTGGAAAAGCACTTTCATTGAAAGGGGTTGCCAAGCTTCCAAGAAATTATGAGTTTCCGAAATACCAGCAAATATTTTTTCACCCAATGTTGATGATACTTGGTGGTAATGATCAGTACACAAATCCCTCTTGGCTCACCAAATTTTGTTCTTCTAGGTTGATGCGTTCTTCTATAGTAGCAGTTTATATGTTTAGTTTTCACTCTGTTCTCTCGTATATAGATAGATGAATTTGGAACTCTAAATCCAACATGGCTTTTTAGTGGCTGTTTGAAACTTGACAAAAGAAAGGAGTTCTCAGTTTTGTCTCTATGGTTTGTTTCCTCTTCAAGTAGCCCTAGGCACAGACGGTGGAAAAGCACTTTCATTGAGAGGGGTTGCCAAGCTTTCAAGAAATAACGAGTTTCCGAAATACCAGCAAATATTTTTTCACCCAATGTTGATGATACTTGGTGGTGAAGATCGGTACACAAATCCCACTTGGCTCACCAAATTTTGTTCTTCTAGCTTGAAGCGTTCGTCTACAGTAGCAGTTTATATGTTTAGTTTTTACTATGTTCTCTCCTTTATAGATAGATGAATTTGGAACTCTAAATCCAACATGGCTTTTTAGTGGCTGTTTGAAACTTGACAAAATAAAGGAGTTCTCAGTTGTGTCTCTATGGTTTGTTTCCTCTTCATGTAGCCCTAGGCACAGACGGAGGAAAAGCACTTTCATTGAGAGGGTTTGCCAAGCTTCCAAGAAATTACCAGTTTCCGAAATACCAGCAAATATTTTTTCACCCAATCTTGATGATACGCGGTGGTAATGACAAGTCCACAAATCCCACTTGGGTCACCAAATTTTGTTCTTCTAGGTTGAAGCATTCGTTTACAGTAGCAGTTTATATTTTTAGTTTCCACTCTGTTCTCTCCTATATAGATAGATGAATTTGGAACTCTAAATCCAACATGGTTTGTAGTATCTCTTTGAAACGTGAAAAAATAAAGGAGTTCTCAGTTATGTCTCTATGGTTTGTTTCCTCTTCAAGTAGCCCTAGGCACAGTGGTGGAAAAGCACTTTCATTGAGAGGGGTTGCCAAGCTTCCAAGAAATTACCAGTTTCCGAAATAGCAGCAAATAATTTTTCACCCAATCTTGATGATACTTGGTGGTCATGATCAGTACACGAATCCCACTTGGATCACCAAATTTTGTTCTTCTAGGTTGAAGCGTTCATCTACAGTAGCAGTTTTTATATTTAGGTTTCACTCTGTTCTCTGCTATATAGATAGATGAATTTGGAACTCTAAATCCAACATGATTTGTAGTAGCTCTTTGAAACTTGACAAAAGAAAGGAGTTCTCAGTTTTGTCTCTATGATTTGTTTCCGCTTCAAGTAGCCTTAAGCAGAGACTGTGGAAAAGCACTTTCATTGAGAGGGGTTGCCAAGCAATACGAAATAACGAGTTTCCGAAATACCAGCAAATATTTTTCTCCAATGTTGATGATACTTGGTGGTAATGATCAGTACACAAATCCCACTTGGCTCACCAAATTTTGTTCTTCCAAGTTGATGCGTTCATTTTCAGTAGCAGTTTTATTTTGAGGTTTCACTCTGTTCTCTGCTATATAGATAGATGAGTTTGGAACTCTAAATACAACATAGTTTGTAGTGGCTCTTTGAAACTTGACAAAAGAAAGGAGTTCTCAGTTTTGTCTCTATGGTTTGTTTCCTCTTCAAGTAGCCCTAGGCACAGACGGTAGAAAAGCACTTTCATTGAGAGGGGTTGCCAAGCTTTCAAAAAATAACGAGTTTCCGAAATACCAGCAAATATTTTTTAACCCAATGTTGATGATTCTTGGTGGTAATGATCAGTACACAAAACCCACTTGGCTCACCAAATTTTGTTCTTCTAGATTGAAGCGTTCGTCTACAGTAGCAGTTTTTATATTTAGGTTTCACTCTGTTCTCCTATATAGATAGATGAATTTGGAACACTAAATCCAACATGGTTTGTAGTAGCTCTTTGAAACTTGACAAAATAAAGGAGTTCTGAGTTTTGTCTCCATGGTTTGTTTCCTCTTCAAATAGCCCTGGCACAGACTGTGGAAAAGCACTTTCATTGAGAAGGTTGCCAAGCTTCTAAGAAATAACGAGTTTCCGAAATACCAGCAAATATTTTTTCACCCAATCTTGATGATACTTGTTGGTAAGGACAAGTACACAAATCCCACTTGGCTCACTAAATTCTGTTCTTTTAGGTTGAAGCATTCGTCTACAGTAGCAGTTTTTATTCTTAGGTTTTACTCTGTTCTCTCCTATATAGATAGATGAATTTGGAACTCTAAAACCAACATGGTTTGTAGTAGCTCTTTGAAACTTGACAAAATAAAGGAGTTCTCAGTTTCGTCTCTATGGTTTGTTTCCTCTTCAATTAGCCCTAGGCACCGACGGTGGAAAAGCACTTTCATTGAGAGGGTTGCCAAGCTTCTAAGAAATAACGAGTTTGCGAAATACCAGCAAATATTTTTTCACCCAATCGTGATGATACTTGGTGGTAATGATCGGTACACAAATCCCACTTGACTCACCAAATTTTGTTCTTATAGGTTGATGCGTTCGTTTTCAGTAGCAGTTTTAATTTTTAGGTTTCACTGTGTTCTCTCCTATATAGATAGATGAATTTGGAACTCTAAATACATCATGGTTTGTAGTAGCTCTTTGAAACTTGACAAAATAAAGGAGTTCTCAGTTTTCTCTCTATGGTTTGTTTCCTCTTCAAGTAGCCCTGGCACAGACTGTGGAAGAGCACTTTCATTGAGGGGGGGTTGCCAAGCTTCTAAGAAATAACGAGTTTCCGAAATACCAGCAAATATTTTTTCTCCCAATCTTGATGATACTTGGTGGTAAAGATCGGTACACAAATCCCACTTGGCTCACCAAATTTTGGTCTTCTAGCTTGAAGCGTTCATCTACAGTAGCAGTTTTTATATTTAGATTTCCCTCTGTTCTCTCCTATATAGATAGATGAATTCAGAATTCTAAATCCAATATGGTTTGTAGTAGGTCTTCGAAACTTGACAAAGTAAAGGAGTTCTCACTTTTGTCTCTATGATTGGTTTCCGCTTCATGTAGCCGTAAGCAGAGACTGTGGAAAAGCACTTTCATTGAGAATGGTTGCCAAGCTTCCAAGAAATTACCAGTTTCCGAAATACCAGCGAATATTTTTTCACCCAATCTTGATGATACACGGTGGTAATGACAAGTCCACAAATCCCACTTGGGTCACCAATTTTGTTCTTCTAGGTTGAAGCATTCGTATACAGTAGCAGTTTATATTTTTAGTTTCCACTCTGTTCTCTCCTATATAGATAGATGAATTTGGACTCTAAATCCAACATGGTTTGTAGTATCTCTTTGAAATGTGACAAAATAAAGGAGTTCTCAGTTGTGTCTCTATGGTTTGTTTCCTCTTCAAGTAGCCCTAGGCACAGACGGTGGAAAAGCACTTTCATTGAGAGGGGTTGCCAAGCTTCCAAGAAATTACCAGTTTCCGAAATAGCAGCAAATATTTTTTCACGTAATCTTGATGATACTTGGTGGTCATGATCAGTACACAAATCCCCACTTGGATCACCAAATTTTGTTCTTCTAGGTTGAAGCGTTCATCTACAGTAGCAGTTTTTATATTTAGGTTTCACTCTGTTCTCTGTTATATAGATAGATGAATTTGGAACTCTAAATCCAACATGATTTGTAGTAGCTCTTTGAAACTTGAGAAAAGAAAGGTGTTCTCATTTTTGTCTCTATGATTTGTTTCCGCTTCAAGTAGCCTTAAGCAGAGACTGTGGAAAAGCACTTTCATTGATAGGGGTTGCCAAGCAATACGAAATAACGAGTTTCCGAAATACCAGCAAATAGTTTTTCTCCCAATGTTGATGATACTTGGTGGTAATGATCAGTACACAAATCCCACTTGGCTCACCAAATTTTGTTCTTCCAAGTTGATGCGTTCATTTTCAGTAGCAGTTTTTATTTTGAGGTTTCACTCTGTTCTCTGCTATATAGATAGATGAGTTTGGAACTCTAAATACAACATAGTTTGTAGTGGCTCTTTGAAAATTGACAAAAGAAAGGAGTTCTCAGTTTTGTCTCTATGGTTTGTTTCATCTTCAAGTAGCCCTAGGCACAGACGGTAGAAAAGCACTTTCATTGAGAGGGTTTGCCAAGCTTTCAAGAAATAACGAGTTTCCGAAATACCAGCAAATATTTTTTTCCAATGTTGATGATACTTGGTGGTAATGATCAGTACACAAAACCCACTTGGCTCACCAAATTTTGTTCTTCTAAATTGAAGCTTCGTCTACAGTAGCAGTTTTTATATTTAGGTTTCACTCTGTTCTCTCCTATATAGATAGATGAATTTGGACACTAAATCCAACATGGTTTGTAGTAGCTGTTTGAAACTTGACAAAATAAAGGAGTTCTCAGTTTTGTCTCCATGGTTTTTTCCTCTTCAAGTAGCCCTGGCACAGATGTGGAAAAGCACTTTCATTGAGAAGGGTTTCCAAGCTTCTCAGAAATAACGAGTTTCTGAAATACCAGCAAATATTTTTTCACCCAATCTTGATGATACTTGGTGGTAAGGACAAGTACACAAATCCACTTGGCTCACCAAATTCTGTTCTTTTAGGTTGAAGCATTCGTCTACAGTAGCAGTTTTATTTTTAGGTTTCACTCTGTTGTCTCCTATATAGATAGATGAATTTGGAACTCTAAAACCAATATGGTTTGTAGTAGCTCTTTGAAACTTAACAAAATAAAGGAGTTCTCAGTTTTGTCTCTATGATTTGTTGTTTCCACATCACATAGCCCTAGGCAGAGACTTGGAAAAGCACTTTCATTGAGAGGGGTTGCCAAGCTTCCAAGAAATTACCAGTTTCCGAAATACCAGCAAATATTTTTTCACCCAATCTTGATGATACTTGGTGGTAATGATCAGTACACAAATCCCACTTGGCTCACCAAATTTTGTTCTTCCAAGTTGATGCGTTCGTTTTCAGTAGCAGTTTTTATTTTTAGGTTTCACTCTGTTCTCTCCTATATAGATAGATGAATTTGGAACTCTAAATCCAACAGGGTTTGGAGTAGCTCTTTGAAACTTGACAAAATAAAGGAGTTCTCATTTTTGTCTCTATGATTTGTTTCCGCTTCAAGTAGACTTAAGCAGAGACTGTGGAAAAGCACTTTCATTGAGAGGGGTTCCCAAGCTTCCAAGAAATTACGATGTTTCCGAAATAGTAGCAAATATTTTTTCACCCAATCTTGATGATACTTGGTGGTAATGATCAGTACACAAATCCCACTTGGCTCACGATATTTTGTTCATCTAGGTTGAAGCGTTCATCTACAGTAGCAGTTTTTATATTTAGGTTTCACTCTGTTCTCTGCTATATAGATAGAGGAATTTGGAACTCTAAATACAACATGATTTGTAGTAGCTCTTTGAAACTTGACAAAATAAAGGAGTTCTCAGTTTCGTCTCTATGGTTTGTTTCCTCTTCAATTAGCCCTAGGCACCGACGGTGGAAAAGCACTTTCATTGAGAGGGGTTGCCAAGCTTCTAAGAAATAACGAGTTTCTGAAATACCAGCAAATATTTTTTCACCCAATGTTGATGATACTTGGTGGTAATGATCAGTTCCCAAATCCCACTTGGCTCACCAAATTTTGTTCTTGTAGGTTGAAGCATTCGTTTACAGATGCAGTTTTTATTTTTAGGTTTCACTCTGTTCTCTCCTATATTGATAGATGAATTTGGAACTCTAAATCCAACATGGTTTGTAGTAGCTCTTTGAAACTTGACAAAATAAAGGAGGTCTCAGTTTTGTCTCTATGGATTGTTTCCTCTTTAAGTAGCCCTAGGCACTGACTGTGGAAAAGCACTTTCATTGAGAGGGGTTGCCAAGCTTCCAAGAAATTACCAGTTTCCGAAATACCAGCAAATATTTTTTCACCCAATCTTGATGATACTTGGTGGTAATGATCAGTACACAAATCCCACTTGGTTCACCAAATTTTGTTCTTCAAAGTTGATGCGTTCATTTTCAGTAGCAGTTTATATTTTGAAGTTTCACTCTGTTCTCTCCTATATAGATAGATGAATTTGGAACTCTAAATCCAACATGGTTTGTAGTAGCTCTTTGAAACTTGACAAAATAAAGGAGTTCTCTGTTTTGTCTCTATGATTTGTTTCCACTTCAAGTAGCCTTAAGCAGAGACTGTGGAAAAGCACTTTCATTGAGAGGGGTTGCCAAGCTTCCAAGAAATTACGATGTTTCCGAAATAGCAAGAAATATTTTTTCACCAATCTTGATGATACTTGGTGGTAATGATCGGTACACAAATCCCACTTGACTCACCAAACTTTGTTCTTCTAGGTTGATGCGTTCATTTTCAGTAGCAGTTTATATTTTTAGGTTTCAGTTTGTTCTCTGCTGTATAGATAGATGAATTTGGAACTCTAAATCCAACATGGTTTGTAGTAGCTCTTTGAAACTTGACAAAATAAAGGAGTTCTCAGTTTTGTTTCTATGGTTTGTTTCCTCTTCAAGTAGTCCTAGGCACAGACTGTGGAAAAGCACTTTCATTGAGTGGGGTTGCCAAGCTTCTAAGAAATAACGAGTTTTCGAAATGCCAGCAAATATTTTTTCACCCAATCTTGATGATACTTGGTGGTAATGATCAGTACACCAATCCCACTTGGCTCACCAAATTTTGTTCTTCTAGTTTGAAGCATTCGTTTACCGTAGCAGTTTTTATTTTTAGGATTCACTCCGTTCTCTCCTATACAGATAGATGAATTTGGAACTCTAAATCCAACATGGTTTGTAGTAGCTCTTTGAAACTTGAAATAATAAAGGAGGTCTCAGTTTTGTCTCTATGGATTGTTTCCTCTTTAAGCAGCCCTAGGCACTGACTGTGGAAAAGCACTTTCATTGAAAGGGGTTGCCAAGCTTCCAAGAAATTATGAGTTTCCGAAATACCAGCAAATATTTTTTCACCCAATGTTGATGATACTTGGTGGTAATGATCAGTACACAAATCCCTCTTGGCTCACCAAATTTTGTTCTTCTAGGTTGATGCGTTCTTCTATAGTAGCAGTTTATATGTTTAGTTTTCACTCTGTTCTCTCGTATATAGATAGATGAATTTGGAACTCTAAATCCAACATGGCTTTTTAGTGGCTGTTTGAAACTTGACAAAAGAAAGGAGTTCTCAGTTTTGTCTCTATGGTTTGTTTCCTCTTCAAGTAGCCCTAGGCACAGACGGTGGAAAAGCACTTTCATTGAGAGGGGTTGCCAAGCTTTCAAGAAATAACGAGTTTCCGAAATACCAGCAAATATTTTTTCACCCAATGTTGATGATACTTGGTGGTGAAGATCGGTACACAAATCCCACTTGGCTCACCAAATTTTGTTCTTCTAGCTTGAAGCGTTCGTCTACAGTAGCAGTTTATATGTTTAGTTTTCACTCTGTTCTGTCGTATATAGATAGATGAATTTGGAACTCTAAATCCAACATGGCTTTTTAGTGGCTGTTTGAAACTTGACAAAATAAAGGAGTTCTCAGTTGTGTCTCTATGGTTTGTTTCCTCTTCATGTAGCCCTAGGCACAGACGGAGGAAAAGCACTTTCATTGAGAGGGTTTGCCAAGCTTCCAAGAAATTACCAGTTTCCGAAATACCAGCAAATATTTTTTCACCCAATCTTGATGATACGCGGTGGTAATGACAAGTCCACAAATCCCACTTGGGTCACCAAATTTTGTTCTTCTAGGTTGAAGCTTCGTTTACAGTAGCAGTTTTATATTTAGGGTTCCTCTGTTCTCTCCTATATAGAAAGATGAATTTGGAACTCTAAATCCAACATGGTTTGTAGTAGCTCTTTGAAACTTGACAAAATAAAGGAGTTCTCAGTTTTGTCGCTATGGTTTGTTTCCTCTTCAAGTAGCCCTAGGCACATACTGTGGAAAAGCACTTTCATTGAGAGGGGTTCCAAGCTTCTAAGAAATAACGAGTTTCCGAAATAGCAGCAAATATTTTTTCACCCAATCTTGATGATACTTGGTGGTCATGATCAGTACACGAATCCCACTTGGATCACCAAATTTTGTTCTTCTAGGTTGAAGCGTTCATCTACAGTAGCATTTTTTATATTTAGGTTTCACTCTGTTCTCTGCTATATAGATAGATGAATTTGGAACTCTAAATCCAACATGATTTGTAGTAGCTCTTTGAAACTTGACAAAAGAAAGGAGTTCTCAGTTTTGTCTCTATGATTTGTTTCCGCTTCAAGTAGCCTTAAGCAGAGACTGTGGAAAAGCACTTTCATTGAGAGGGGTTGCCAAGCAATACGAAATAACGAGTTTCCGAAATACCAGCAAATATTTTTCTCCCAATGTTGATGATACTTGGTGGTAATGATCAGTACACAAATCCCACTCACTTGGCTCACCAAATTTTGTTCTTCCAAGTTGATGCGTTCATTTTCAGTAGCAGTTTTTATTTTGAGGTTTCACTCTGTTCTCTGCTATATAGATAGATGAGTTTGGAACTCTAAATACAACATAGTTTGTAGTGGCTCTTTGAAAATTGACAAAAGAAAGGAGTTCTCAGTTTTGTCTCTATGGTTTGTTTCATCTTCAAGTAGCCCTAGGCACAGACGGTAGAAAAGCACTTTCATTGAGAGGGTTTGCCAAGCTTTCAAGAAATAACGAGTTTCCGAAATACCAGCAAATATTTTTTCACCCAATGTTGATGATACTTGGTGGTAATGATCAGTACACAAAACCCACTTGGCTCACCAAATTTTGTTCTTCTAAATTGAAGCTTCGTCTACAGTAGCAGTTTTTATATTTAGGTTTCACTCTGTTCTCTCCTATATAGATAGATGAATTTGGACACTAAATCCAACATGGTTTGTAGTAGCTGTTTGAAACTTGACAAAATAAAGGAGTTCTCAGTTTTGTCTCCATGGTTTTTTTCCTCTTCAAGTAGCCCTGGCACAGATGTGGAAAAGCACTTTCATTGAGAAGGGTTTCCAAGCTTCTCAGAAATAACGAGTTTCTGAAATACCAGCAAATATTTTTTCACCCAATCTTGATGATACTTGGTGGTAAGGACAAGTACACAAATCCCACTTGGCTCACCAAATTCTGTTCTTTTAGGTTGAAGCATTCGTCTACAGTAGCAGTTTTTATTTTTAGGTTTCACTCTGTTGTCTCCTATATAGATAGATGAATTTGGAACTCTAAAACCAATATGGTTTGTAGTAGCTCTTTGAAACTTAACAAAATAAAGGAGTTCTCAGTTTTGTCTCTATGATTTGTTTCCACATCACATAGCCCTAGGCAGAGACTTGGAAAAGCACTTTCATTGAGAGGGGTTGCCAAGCTTCCAAGAAATTACCAGTTTCCGAAATACCAGCAAATATTTTTTCACCCAATCTTGATGATACTTGGTGGTAATGATCAGTACACAAATCCCACTTGGCTCACCAAATTTTGTTCTTCCAAGTTGATGCGTTCGTTTTCAGTAGCAGTTTTTATTTTTAGGTTCACTCTGTT